>NW_009199206.1:14152-44424 GCF_000690835.1 Fulmarus glacialis | reverse complement strand
GCTGGGAGCGACCGTTACTTCGCAACCGCCATCTCTGTCCCGGCGTTACCCACCCTTCAAACGGTCACCGCGCTCCTCTCGTGTCACGGCCACAGCGGGATGCGGTGTTCTCCGGCCATTTACCTCGTGGGCTCGAGAGAGAAAGCACTGCCTGAGGACACTTTTGGGAAAAAAAAAAAGAGATACCCGGGCTTTTGCCAAGATGTTTCCGGAATGAGGAAAATGTTTCCTCATAAATAGTGACCAATTCAATTTTTTTGGTCTCAAAAAAAAAAAAAAAAAAAAAAAATAAGAGGGCGAAAGGTAGAGTTCATTTATCCTGGGTCCCACATCAGCGTTCAGTGGTCAGACCTGGCTGTGTGGGGAGGCAGAGCTGGAAGAGGGAACTACCTGTCGCTGCAGATTTCTCTGCATGCCTTTTTGTCTGCCTCTTTTTCTCTGCTTGTGTGCGTGCCTGTCATTTCCTCTGTCTCTGTTTGTGCCTATCTTTGTTTGTGCCTGTCTATATTGTGCCTATACGTTTTCCACATTTCATATGTACACGTTTGTGAGTGACTGTACTACTGTTTATCCTGATGTCCATCCTTGTGTGTATCTGTCACAATATTACATGCAAATAATTATCTGTGTGCTGATAGCCTGTAGAAATTGCCATTGATCTTGGGACATCCTTATACAGCTATGAAAAGATACATCTTCGTGTCTGTCCTGGCTTTGAAAAGCTGATATCCCAGTCTTTCTTACTGTGGATGTCTGTCTCTCTGTCCTTTTGTGACAAGGCAGACACTTGATGCTCTTAGGGAAACTGTGTACACACATTCCAGTATCCCCCATGGCTTTTCCTGCACTTGAAGGCCATTACTGGATCAACATTTCTGCGTTGAAGGCATCACAGCAGTGGTGATCTTGCAGTGAAGGTGCTCCATTTTGTTTGTGATCTCAGCTATACTTTACGTATCTTTTACAGACGGAACATGGCATGGCCATGATACCTGTATTGTAGCCCACAGCCCAAATATTTGTATGGAATTACCTTTACATTAATAGTGAAATATTGAACTGGAGAACTAGAGCTTGGGCAAGGTCTCAGAAGCCGGATTTGATTTAATGTACATTTCTATTGGCTTCACCTGTCAGTCACAGAAAGGTAACAGACCTGCTGAATGTCTGCATCACCCTGTCTTTCAATATACACTGTGGGACACTTGGACAGGCAGGGTGGCCTCTCCCCTTTTCAGTCCAGTCAGCAGTATCACCATTCTTGTCATCTTCTCTTGTGGGACAGCCTGGCTTGAGGGTCTAGTGACTGGGAGGGTGACTTGCCAGCACATGGGAATTTTCAGCAGAAAGAATAAAGCTTTTTCTCCTCCCACTTCCATCCTGGTTATTTCTGCCTTGATTTAAGGAATTTTTATTGAAATTATGGGAAGGAACAGTTCTTACCAGGAACAGACATTTTCACACAGGGAGCAAATTTCAAACTATCTTTCATGGCTGCTGTCCATCACTTCGCTTCTCACTTCTTCAAGATTTTATTGGTAGCCAAGTGTCAAGAGAGTGTGTGAAAGAGAAATTGAAGAAACTTAACAGTAGCATTACCTGTAAATTCTTCAGGGAAATATTCTTGTTGTACACTTAGATGCTTCCTCTTGGAATTATTGTTTCTGCAACACACCAACATGAATTTAATTATTTTTAACAGTTTCAAATATTCAAATATTTGAAATTTCAAATATTGCTTATTCCCTCTATTTCTCTATGTGTCTGTCTCAGTCCTTTGCCCATTCTACCTTGCAAGGTATCCAAATATGTACGAAAAAATAGCGTTTTTTCATTCGTTGACAGGAAACGTGAATTGTTCAAATTTTTATTGATTTAGAAATACATTCTTTTGGCAGCCACTAGGAAAACAGAGGTTGTAAAACCTTAGAAGACCCAAATATGGGTACCCCCTACTAAGTCTTAAGTATATGAAACTTAAATATATATTTACTTAAGAGTACAATTTGGGTAGTTAAAATTGGCTTCCCTATTTGAAATGAGCACCTGCTCTGTGATGTTAATGTATGTTTCTCTGGAAATTATCAATGGGGAAGAAAAGCCCAGAAAACAGCCACACTGAATTGTGCCTGATGGCTTCTGAAGCTGTCTTATGACCAATAGAGATCAGACTTTAATCAATAAATATGTCTCTGTTTTGACTGTAAAATGAAAAAAGTTTGTAGTGCCAAAGCTGAAAGGCACATTTCTTCCACCCTTCAACAATTTTTTTCTCCTCATGTTCATTGGTGACAGAAAAGGAGTTTTGCAGAGGTGCAATACATTTCATAAATTGGTTCCCATTGGAGATATTGTTGACTCCTGGTCAACAAACTGGGCATGTTCTGATATCCCCTTTGTAGAAAATGCTTAATAAACATCAATGTGGCAGCAAGCAAAGAGTAAACAGTTGCTGAATTGTTTTGTTTCAGTCTGTGGAGGGAAATGAGCCAAAAGAACTTCAGATAGCAGTTAGGATCTAACTGGTAAGCACTGCTGAGAGACAGTGGTATTTGCCAGACTGCCAAGAAAGTAAGAAAAAAATATCTGATGCAGTGTATATTGCTTTTCAGATTGAAGCACAGTGTTCAGGTCATACAGATGGCAAACTAGCTTACTTCTTGGGGATACACCATACTGTTGCAAACCCTCGTTTTCTGTGAATTGCTCGGGCTTATGGGTCATCCCCTTGATCTTCCCTCACTCATGAAAGATGCTAGAAGTTTTTTAAAGAAATAAGTCCTACGGACATAAAGAAGCAAACTCTAGAAACCCCCTCCTGGGAGGAGAGGGACATAAATGCAGGAGCAGGGTAGCTGTATCCCATGCCTGTGATCAGCGTGAGGTGGCGGAAAGGCAAAGTTTTCTGCCACTGAGTTTATGAGAACTGTAAATCTAGGAAAAATGTGGCTGCTTGTTTTTCCAGAGATCACCTTAAGACACAGATTGTTCCTTAACTAGAGGCAGTAAACCTGATTATTTTACTTTCAGAATTGCTGGTGTAGAAGCTAAGTAAAGGGATTTAGGGATTAAATTAATTCAGTGATTGTTCTGTCTGGGGCGGAATGATGAAAGGGAAAGAATCCCCAATTTAGAGGCTTTGGAAATAGGGAATGCAAGGAATCAGGGAAGTGTGTGTTTTTTCTTTGTTGTTCATGTGACTTTTTCAAACCAAATATCTGATTGTACAAAAGTGTGCAGCTACCACAGTTCTAGAACAAACAGTAGCCTGAGTTTTGTAAACTGAAGGAAAAGTAGAAAAGACCCCTGTGCCAAACAGGGTCATCTGTACAAGTCTTATATCAAGAGTCTGTTTTATATGGGAAAATAGACCTTCCTTAGGTGGATTATAGTCTTGTCAGGATCCCCCACTACAATTTTAAAATATTTGTTTGGATGAATAGGCAGTGGATGAAGACAGTAAGAAATTGGACAAGCTTCAGGAGTGGGATTTAGTCTCCAGTCTTAAGCCATTTCAGTGCCAACTCTCCAGGCCACCAGCTGCTGCTCCTGAAAGCTGCAAACCTTCTACAGGTCCCATGCCCGGTTTGTGAATGGATGTCTCAGACACCTGAGGAGACCCCGTACTGCGTGACAACTATGTTCAGGCAATGGTTTAGCTGTCCTTTACTTTTTAATAAACTGCACTTTGTCTTAATGAGACATAACAAATGAATGGTCTCTAATAAGAAGAAAGGGCAGACTACTAAAGTTACATTTTATTTCTAGGATTTTGATCTCTCCTCAGCATGTCTTGCTGACTTGGCTGTGTACGGTTTTCAGAGTACTGATTTTAAGATGTGTTGACCACTCAGTTGCCAATGAAGCCAACTGGGAGCCAAATATTTTGTATGTCTCCTAGTGGCTTATGAGTTCACGTTATTTCCCAATTGTTCTTCAGAGTTTAGATTACAAATCTGAGCTTTAGCTTTACTACTAATGGGAATGTTTGAGGGGTTGGAATAGTGGAATAACTTCAGATCTGTGGCTGGAGGAGCTTGTCAGAACAGAGAAGTTGGTAGGAAAATGTGCTCAAGACACTGCGTTCAACATGCTAAAGCAGTTGTGAGGTGAGCCAGACTTCACAGGGCATCAGAACCAAGACCAAGCTCCTGGGCTCAGTCTGGATCCAGGCAATATGTATGTGCAGACTGTACCTGGTGACTCTGTGCATCTATAGTTTCTTTTCCTTCTCAGTAGGCTTTGTCTAGTGTCAGGAATACTCCCTTTGATGATATGAGAATTCCACAGACAGCAAGATGTTAAGAAAACGTAAGAAACAATAGTCCAGAACCATAATTTCACAGGAAATTTGTACTCAGGCTGCAAAAATTTTATGTCCCATAAAAGGGAGAAGGAAAACAATCAGGATTTTCTTTTTACAGTAAAACTAAACACTCATCAGGAAATATTATGTATTTACCTCAATATTATTGCTGTTTTTCATATTGCCTAGCAGAAATTAAGGGTACAGTTTTGACGTTGGCTTAAGCCAGTCTAACCGTGTGTCACCACACAGAGGGGGCAAGTCCTCCCTCCCACACTGCTGGCCATTCCTTTAACAACTGGCTGAACAGTTGCTGCTGATGAAGCAAGGATAGCAAATAGTAGTGCACTGCAGGGATGAAGGGGAGGACAGTGTTTCAGCAGTAGCCCGATAGTTCTGTTTAAGCTGGTTGTAAAACCCCAGGGTGAGAGTCCATCTCACTAGGCGCCATGCAAAAATCTTGCACAGATTTTGAGCTGAGCTGTGGTTTTTGCTGGCTTTTGAATTCTTTTCTCCTTTAGTACTTTGCAGTCCTAATGTGCCCAGTTTGTTACCTCAGACTATTTGGGGCAGTGATGAATGTTCACTTGCCACCCCTACTAAGAGACTTGATAAAGAGCAGGACCATAAGAGCTGGGTCCCACTGCAAGTGTTAAGTAAAGCAATCCATCTGTTCTGAGATTTGGAATCATAATGCTCAGTCTCTGCTTTCCTCTCATTTCATCTTGTTAGGAAATGTGAATGGATACCTTATTCTGGAGACTTGGTTCATCATTTGTGTTAATATAAGCAGAACAAAGTGTCCTTAATTCTGACTGGTATTTTTGCAAATCACCATGATACAAATGGTAAGTGCTATGCACTGAGTCTGTTACCATAGAAAAGCAAAATGCTGCCTATTCTTGCGCTGCATTATTGCGCTCACACTCTCGCAGTCACTGCTCTGGTTAATCTGCTTTCTATGATTTGCTGGTTGTTTAGCAGAAATAAGTGCCTCTTAGGAGACTCTTAGGAATGTTTTTTTCCTTGTGTTTCATTCTCTGATTAGGAAAATAAAAAATATGTGCCAAGTAAACCTATGCTCCCCGTTCCCCACTGCATCTCTTCTCACTGCAGCTAATTTAGAGGTTGTTAAGTGCTAGTGTGCTATGGTGTTTCAGCTCCATATGTTTAAAATGGCCTTTAGATGTGCTCAGATTTTCTGCAAAATTCCAGCCTCTGAAACATCTTTTCATCCCTGGCATTTTTCTGTTCTTGTTTTTATAATAGCTGTTGTCAATTTGCTTTGCTTTGAGATCTGTGGTGGAGAGGGGTCTGTAGTTCCAGATTGTAATTACCTGAAACTATGTTTTATTTTGCTCACTAAAAGAAGGCATCTCATTTTTTGGTACTAAGTGGTGTATTTACCTTTCTTTCTTTTGCTTGCTTGGTTGTTCGTAAACTGTTCCAATGAGCTTATGCTCTGTTACCATGCACTGGGTTTTGCCCTTGAAAGATAAGCATTACAAACTTTTCATGGGCTATGAAGGGATAATTTTGAAGAAATATTTTAATGGTAGCAAAGAGACAATGTTCTAACTGTGTTTAAATACAAGGACCTATCAATGACTCGCCCAATAAAAGCAAAGTGTATTATCTTGTCTTTATTATTCTGCAAAGACGGATCCTTTCAGAATTTATTACTGACAAATGCATAGGAGATTAACCTGTTTTCTTAATCATAATTTATAATGATATTATAATCTGCTCTGTGTAATGCTCTCTTACCCAGAGGAAATGAAAACAACTCTAGTATGAAGAAACTCTATTGCTGTGGGTGACATCTAGTTGCGCCCACTGATATTACATACTCATTAATGGAATTGTTCACCATTTCGCTCTGCTGGAGTCCCTCCTGAAGACTTTGCCTATGTGGGCTAGACAATTAATTTCTGGAAATATGCCATAGCCAAGGACAGAGAGGTAGTGCTTAGGCAAGGCCCCACAAGGTAATATTTAGTGTTATGGCATCAATGGCATGAAGGTGGTGGAATATGTCAGTGCATCCAGCCCTTATTTTTGACTAAAGCTGATTTTAGCGGGGGCAGTCAAAGGAACATTGAGCATGTTTTGGAAATCCTCCATGGAGCAGTCTTTTCAGCACCACAGCTTAGTGGTAAAGTTCTTGCTACAGCCAGGAATAATAAAACAGCGGGGTGCTGATAGCTGAATGAAAACAACATCTAATTGCCTCTTTCTATGTTAAAGACTCCCCTCTTGGCTGATGTGCCTTCTGCAGGGAGGGAGATCCATATGCAGCTTGGCCAGGGGCACGCCAGTCATTCTGCAAAACCAACTTGTTTGTCTTTGCCATATCCCTGGAGCAGGGGTTCTAAGCACTCCCTTTTCCAGCTGGGAAACAAATACACAAAGCAATTTTTACTTATTTATTTTTAATGGACTCTTTTGACTTCCTTGAGGTCAGCACACAAAGTCAACACATTTATGCATTAGCATGACATGATCTAACCTCAGGTCCCCTTCAGAGCCCTTTCCTTCCCCATTTCGTGTCTCCTGCTGAGTGAGGATAACAGCTAGCAGTTTCAGCTAAGGATGATGTTAACGTCTGACTGGTTTCGGCTGGGACAGAGTTAATTTTCTTCCTAGTACCTGGTATAGTGCTGTGTTTTGGATTTAGGATGAGAATAATATTGATAACACATTGGTGTTCTAGTTGTTGCTAACTAGTGCTTACACTAGTCAAGGACTTTTCAGCTTCCCATGCTCTGCTGGGTGCATGGGAAACTGGGAGGGGGAATAGCCAGGACAGCTAACCCAAACTGGCCAATGGGGTATTCCGTACCATATGACGTCATGCTCAGTATATAAAGCTGGGGGAAGAAGAAGGGAGGAGGGACATTCGGAATGATGGCATTTGTCTTCCCAAGTCACCGTTACGTGTGATGGAGCCCTGCTTTCCTGGAGGAAAAGAAAAAGGCTGAACACCTGCCTGCTGATGGGAAGGAGTGAATGAATTCCTTGTTTTGCTTTGCTTGCGTGCGCAGCTTTTGCTTTACCTATTAAGCTGTCTTTATCTCAACCCACGAGTTTTCTCACTTCTACTTTTCCGATTCTCTACCCCATCTCACTGGGGGGAAGTGAGCGAGCAGCTGGGTGGTGCTTAGTTGCTGGCTGGGGGTAAACCACAACAACATCTAAAATATGGCGTTCCCAAAAGTCTCTGGAAACAATGTGGATGACTACTATTAGCAGAGAAGACAGTATATACATGTTGTTATTCCTTTGTAGTTGAGGAAAATGGTTGGAAATGAGTTAACACTGATGAATGTGCAGATAGCTGAACATGCAGAAATGTGGTAACACGTTTACCGCACTGCCTGCAGTGTAGTTAGCTTTTTATCTGATTTGCTACTGTTGCTGCTGCTGTTGGGCCTGTGCTTGGGTAGGGAAGGAGGAGGATCCAGAGGCTCTTAGATCTTTTCTTATATGTAATTTAATCAGGTGTGCTGATACTTTGATAAATGTAGGCTGGATGACATGAGACAACTTAACCAGACTGGCTCAGGAACGAGTACTATCTCTCCCTGGAATAAATTCTCATTGGAGTTATTATTTATTTTCCCTTTTCCACCCAAATGATAGTGCAAATTGATGGGAGCTGTTAAAGGTCTTATTAACTACAGCTTGTGTTTACCTTCTCCAGAAACTCCACCTTAGCAATACACCAGACCTGCTGGAAGCACTATCTGACTATCTCTGGGTCAGGCTACAAATGATCTTCCATAAGTTTGCTGGACAGGAAAGGATTAAACTATGAACAACGTAGAATGAGATGAGTAATAGGGTTGAAAGCCTTTGATCTAGGCCACCAAGTTCAATCTAACACTGTTAAAGTTTTATGCATGGTTGGGAAGGATTTTTTTTTTTTTTTAAGTCATAGGCAGGTAGCTGTTCAACTCCAAATGGAAAAAAACAGTGGGAAATAACTCTCCTTTGGTAACCTCCTCCTGGAAATCATTTGCATCTGAAATTATTTCTTAGCCCAAATGAAGTTAGTTGGGAATCTCAGGGAACTTCTGAGGAGGCAGATGTCCACATCACAGAATTATTATCGCAATGTGCTTGAGTGTTAACAGTCTCAGCAGACACAGTGTTGGGTTTGCTTTCATTCCTCTGTTTGTCGTACTTAGGAAGAAGCCTACTGCTGGGAGACCTGAATTACTTCTACATCTGTTAGATAGGGGTTGGGTACTTCCATTTCCCTAACTTTCAATCTTACAACTCTAATTTCCTAGATAAAGAAAAATTAACCTGTGCTGTTGATTTTGATAAATACTGAACTTGCTGATGTCCTGAAGAGGATAAATTTGACTGTGTCAGCTAAGAAGGTGTGTCCAGTATTGCCCAGTTTTAAGCCCACAAGAAATTTTATCACCTTTCATAGGAGAAGCAGATATGTTCAAGTTATTGCTTAAGCAAAATTTTGTTAATAAAATGTTTTGCAATTCAATCTGCTATTAAACAGGCAGGGCAGGCTAAATGAAATAAAGATAAAATTAGGGGTGGTGGAAGGATACTGGATCTTAGACATGCACATACCTTTAAATTTAGGGTAAACTAAATAGATAGCTGCAGAGCTTAGAAAAAGAAAAAAAAGGAAAAAAAAGATTGTTGGTATTTCCAAATGTTATTGAGGAATATTGAAAGAAGACTTCATTTTTAGTTTGGCCTTGTTCCATGATGTTGTGCTGTCCAAAAGTTGTTCTGTGTCTACAGACAAAATGCTTGCTACTGCAGATCACAGAAACAAAAATGATGTTAATTGTTGGGAAGCCGATACAATGTAGCCAGTTAATGAAAGAGCTTGACCTGTACAGAAAATTATTTTGAGCAGATACACACATCTATAGAAAGCAAGATTAATTTAGAGACCTTTGTCATTAAAGCAGATTTTTGTATGGTTTTGTGTGGGATTTAAGGCGGATTAAATGTTTGACATCACTTTGCCTGCACAGGCTATGTTGAAGAGGTTACTGAGCGGGTGATGGAGAATTCAAATATGCGCCTATGCTGAAAGAGTGGAAGCAATGGATCAGACTGCAGCCTGGCCAAACAAATTGCTGTATCTACTACATTTCTAAAAGCAAGGTGCTTCTGGTTTGACAGCAGATGCCGCAGGGATGTAGAGCTGAAGGAATTTTAATGATTTGCCAAAATATGAGGGGAACTCTGCGAGGACATGAGAACTGGGATGCCCCTGTCTTCTGTCTTCAGTGATGCCTTGCTTCACGTGCATCTTTTGTATGCTATGCTGTTTCTAAACACTAAAAATAAAAAGTCAGCAAGGTGGATTGGCTGATCAGGTGGATTTCTCTTTTGGAAGAGATGGTCCTGGTCATGAAACTTCTGTTCCTCACCTGCCTGTGGCCGACAGCAGTGCTACACAGTTCTCAAAGTCAGCATCACCATCTTCATCATCGGCAACAATTCTCATTCTTAAGAAAGCATAACAGGTAAGCAATATACTCTCTCTGCCTGTGTTCATCTGATAAACTTTATGCTGTCAGCACCCTTTCAATGCACCCTTTTTGTTCACTGTCCTGTTTTGCCAATTTCTGAATTTATAGTATACATAGTATTGATAGGGTGTTCTCAAAACAGAAATGGTGAACTATCAATTAATTTTTGATTGTTTCATATTATGATTTCATGAATGCTTCATATATATGCAGGTATGTACACACTCACACCCGCACACAGCTCTTTTAACTTGTGTGATGCCAGACTACTGTTGTGATGTAGCAAGTATTCTTGCCCTCTCACTCCCATTACAAGAAGCAGAAATGCCTTCTAAGATTCTGTGTCAATGTTATAAAGTGACTTCCATTACCTAAACAGCAGAGTAGCTACACTACCGCAATACAGAAGACATTTTTATGGCACTAAATGAGGTGAATTGCACCTTACTTGTAGTGATGACACTGTGTTCCCTTTCTGGAATATACTTATGCTTTTAGACATTGAAGATTGTGTCTGTTTCTACTCTTTCCAATCAAGTAGCTGGTTTAAAATGAATAATGATACAAATAATGATACAAAGGTTTTTACATGTAAGTTTCTATGCAAAGTGTTAGTGCTTTTTTCCACAAATGCAATTTCACATCTGCCATGTGAGGCCTCTGGATGTGTTTCCAGATTAATCTAATAGTATGTAAACTGACCAACAACTGCCAGTGATAATCCAAGCAAAATCTCTCTCTGTTGGGAGGTAGGAGAAATTGTAATAAGTAGCTCTATTTAAGGAAGGAGAAGGGATACAACTGTTACATTTTTCTGTGTATTTGACCCCTTATTAAAATGGGCAGGCGAGCTCACAGTTTATTCATATTGAGGAAAAGTAACATAATTAGACTCCTCTGATGTGTTTAAGCTGTTTTTAAAGTTACGTGTGTTGTAGCAGGTATATAGCTGTTTATCTTCTGTGTCACTTTTTATGTGATAATCCAGCAGTGACATATCTCTGAATCCCTATATGTCTTAATAAAATCAGGTTTAAGCAATGCAAGGCAACAGAACATATCCCAGTGACACAACGGAGGTGCTATATCGCTCAGAACTTGGGGATTTCAACTCAAGGTCATAGGTTCAAGTTTGGTCTAAGCCAAGAGCTCATGAAAAGAATGGCTATTCAGCAGACTGTTTCAAACTCACTGACTGTTTTGGAATGAGTGCTAGTGCACAATTATTTGTAATAATAAAACAAAATAAACAGAACTAGCCCTAATATTAAAATAGGGCCTAAATTGGTGCTTTGCTAGTCTCAGGAAGCACCGCTTTGCTAGTCTCAGGAAGCAGTTAAGACTCAAATGGAAACAGAATAAAATATCTTCTTATTGCTGTAGTGGTAAGGAAGGTCTATTTTAAGCTCAGCTGATACACTTTTGTCAGTGGGAAAAGCGAAATATTGTTGTTTGCATTTATGCTGTTCTGCAATAGCTGAGAAGGGTTGCTCCATCACTGGCTTAAAAATTCACAAAGCGGGAGAAAAGCCTGGTGGTAGGAGACAGCATATTTTGTGGCATCCTGCTGGACATCCTTTGCTGTGCTGACTTCTTGCCACAAGACAGCAGTAACAATACTAGCACAGTGTCCTCTCCATCTTCCCAGATCTTTACTAATAGCCACAAATAGATCCATACGACAGTCCTGTGAGACAGGCAGGACCACAGTCTCAGCTGATGCTGACTGTTGTAGCAGTTTTCTTTATACAAGGCAATGCTTTGGCCTTCCGTGCCTTCCTAGGCCCTAGTGATTTGGAACTGGGAAGAAGACTGCAGAATCTGAGCCACAGAAGATCCAAAAGCTTAACAGCTGCAAATCAGCTTTTCTGTGGAAAGGATCCAAATACGTTTAATTTCTCTTTGATTCTCTGGTTTTGTTACTAAAGGCAGCATTATCCTCCAGTACATTGCAACAAGGTCTGACTTTCCACCAGCCTCTTTTTCTTTCTGAGGAAAAACTTCAGCCAGCACTAGGGTTATTAGGGACACAGCTGACAGATGGCCTTGGTTAAATGGGTGGCCTTTTAAAAAGAATCCCATGTGAAAATGTTACTTAAGCTACAAGTTCCACTGTTTTAATAGAGTAACCCAATTCTCCCTCCAAAGCTATTTGCCTGCATTCTCTTGTAAAGAAGATTTTAAAGCATTAACCAAAAGTACATGAGAAAGAGATTATTCTCATGGTCCATTCCCTACAGCAAAGAACAAAACATTTGGCTGTCAAAATATTAGGCTTTTTGACAGTACATGTTGTTGATGTTACTGAACGCTTGGAAATGCATTTTTATGAGAGAGAGAACTGTGAAATTTTAATTCTTACATTTATCTGGGTTTCAAAATTTGATAAATATGTTAAAAGTTTCAGAGATCACACTGTTGTGCAACTCCACAGACTCTCCTGGGAATAAGATTTCTGTAACTTCTACTTTTGGTAGTAGCTAGAGGATCTCAGGGACATAGCACTGGAAAGAAGTTTATGGCCATTAAATCTAGGGTCCTTCATGGTGTTCTTTTCATAAAGGGGTCCTTCACAGTATTCTTTTCATAAACTTACTTAGTTTCATTTTGAATGTCATGAGAATTTTTTTCCCCACTACCCCCATACTGCAGCAATAAAGCAAGTGTGGTATCTTGATACTAAATTAGTGTAACTGAAAACAAAACCTCTCCTAACTATCCTTCCTGAGACATGAGTTTCAGATTTTTCAAAATGTGTCGTGATGAATATGGTGCTGGAAATGTGTTTATATCTTCCGGAATACCCAGAGGTGCTCCAGCCTTCCTCCAGTCTCTTACCAAGCACTCACCTTATCATTAGTTATGCAGGGCATTAAAACAGAAAAACAGCCACGCAGGATCTTACAAAAGGTCCATGCACTACAGTAGCCTGTTTCCAACAAAGGCTGTAAGCACAAGTTTGGAAGAATGAGGACAGGGCAAACTTATAAGATATTTCCCCCTAATACTCCCACCCATATCCAGTCACCAGATTTCTCTCAGAGACTTCCTGCGCTGGATGTAATTTAAGCAGATTTAGTGATCTTCACTGGATTTTTTTCTATGAACTTGTCCAATTTCTCCTTGAACCAGTGTAAACTTTTGATAACCTGGTAAGTTAAGACAAGCAGATGGGATGCTAACCACATCACTCCCGTGAATGCCAGTGGTTATGGAACTACACTGATGGCATTATGTGGTTAAATGCTTTAACGAAAAATGATGCAACTACCCTTGAGCAGCCCTTTGATCTTTCTCTCAATATTACGTATTCGAGGTTAGGTCGGAGCAGCTAAATTTGTCTTTAAAAGCCTGCCACATATTTGTCCATTTTTAAAGAATTCTGAATTAGTTGCTTTGGTTTTGTAGGCAGTGACTAACTACGCTTTGAGAGCTCTGTCAGACACCAAGGCATCGAGCCAGGAGTCCATATAACAGTGTTGAAGTGTCCAAAGAGTGTATCTCACTTTTCTCATCCGACGAGCTAGTGCTTCCATTAACTTCCTATATAAGTACCAGCAGGGGTGTCTTCCCTTTGTGATCTGAAACACTTCAAGTGCTTTTTATGACCTCTGTTGGAATTTTATTATAGATTACCATTTCATTTGCATAATGTAAAAAGTTGCCTGGAACACAGCTGTTTAAAGCAGAGCTATTATAACTGGAAGTAGTAGTTTCTTGAGCATGTGCTTCACTGAGACTGACAAACTCGTATTTATCATTGCTTAGATCTATGGCAATACCAGGCCATCTGTCAAAGTTTCCTTTATTACTACTACCCCAGGTAGGTAAAGAGAGATTTTCTTTCCTTAGGTGCATGTGGGCTTTTCCTCTCAAATACCATGGCCTGACATTTGCCATACAATGAATGTGCAGAATCAATGACTGCATTCAGACTCCTAGATTATGGTGCACTGGCCAAAGCTGTGTGATAAAGAGACCAGGGTGCGAGGTCACCGAAATATAATCTGTGTCTTTGCTGTGCTTCTGTGAGAATGAAATGTATATCTTGAGTGACCTCAGAAAGCTTTTCTGAGACCTAGGCTAGTTAGATCTGTCTTTTCTGCTTTTTAATGGAATTGGTGCCACGGGAAGGAGCACTCAAGAAAACATCTGCTGATGATTTCACAATGCTGTGGTGCTGATCAATAGTTAGATACGGGTCTAGGATTTCTTGGGAGCAAACAAATACATACATGTGATTCTCTTTGAGTCATGAGTTAAATAACTTTAATGCTGCAGTGAGGATAATTTAATACTGTAACTCTTAGCCAAGGAGCAACATCTGGAGTCCAGATGCTGATGTTAAAGGAATATCTGCTGGAGAACACTTTTTAGCCTTGGGTGGGGGAAGCAGTCAAGGAGGACAAAAAATGTGAAGCAGAAGTGTATTACTTTTTAATTATTTTAGAAAATTTTATGTAATTTTTCTAAGTTTTGGTACCTTTACACATGCAATGTTACCAGTGTCCATGAAATTAATTCCAAGTACCATGAGTATATATCTCTGCATGTAAGCCTATTTTCCTTTACAATAAAAAAATATATTCTGCCAAAGGGAGGTATTGAAGAAAAGATGCAGCATGTTTGTAATGAAAGTGCTATTCTGACCCCTGCAAGATCTTGCCTAGCTTGAACAATCACTTTTGATAGCAGCTATATACCATTTGTATATAGAACATCAGCTTGAAGAGACTGTTCAAGTAAGTGGGCACAAAAGATGCTTTTCATATAGGCAGCATTTCTGTTTATTTTGTCCTCATCCAGGAAAACAGACGGACTATCAAAATCCCATAACATCTCTTCTCAGTGGCTCATTAAGAAAAAAATTCCTGCCCTGGTAGCTTATGTTTTGCCTCTCATTACTAGGGAAAGTCTTCCTCAGTCACATACTTGCTTCTAGTAAGAAGTTGTAATAGTTGTATCATAGTTTCTGCCTGCTTCTTCCAGCGAAATCATCGGAGCATCAAATAGATATTTTCCTTCGCACATCTGATGACAAATAACCTAATGCTTCCAAACTGTATTAGCTGTGCCATGGCATTCTGAACATAATCCATCATTTTCTCTTACACTGGTTCCCAAGCAGCAGAATTTCCTCGTATACCTATTGCAGAGCATTGCAGGTGTTCAGTTCTACTGCCCATTCTACTCTGATACAGGCTTGCTCTGTGGTGATTTTAATTCTCTGAAGCATGGAGTTTCATTTTAGCATCCGCATAACCTTCATACTTAGAAAACTAAAGTTTGTATTTGAAATGCCTGATGGGCATTCTGATTGCCCTGATAATTTGGTTCAGACAACACTGCCAGAGACATTCAAGAATACTCAGGTAAATTAATTTGTTCAAGCCCAACAGTTCTGAATAATCCAGGAGCCACCTCAGCATTCCTGTAACATCGCATTTTTAAAGTAATTTCTTGGGCTTCATTATTAAGAAAAAAAGGGGGAAAGGAGGAAAAAAAGGGGGAAAGGAGGAAAAAAAAAGTAAATACAGGCGCATACCTTATCCTAAGGTATTTCATGCCTCGTCTTAAGCAGTGTTTGACTACAGGGCAAATCTTCAGAACAGATTTCTATCATTCAGTCTAAAGTAATAATTATAGTTGCTGGCAGCAAAGTCCCAGAGAATCACAGAAGGCATGAAAGAATTTGTGTCTAGGGAGAATCCCTTGCCTGTGGCAAAGCAGCTGTATTTAAGTCATTCCTACAAATACATGTCTAACCTATTCTTAAATAGCCCGAGTGAAAGGAGTCTCAAAACCTGTCCAGACAATATGTTCCCATGTTTCACTATTCTCACCATGAGAAAGGTTTTCCTAATGTGTACCTCAGGTCTCCCTTGTTGCCACTGCTTACCCTACTGGGAGGTGGACATGGAACAAAGGGCCCTGTAAAACCTCATTGTGTTTTGAAGACTGTGATGTGTTCCCTCAGTCGTCTTCCTCTAAATTAAGTTACACAGGTTCTTACAATCTTCCCATGCCTTTCCTGAAATGGGGGCCCAAAGCTAGGCATAATTCTTCAGCTAAGCTATGGCTAGTTCTGTTATTACTTGGGGCCAGCCACCTGAAGCAGGACGTGCAACAAGGAGTGGAAACTGAAGGAGGCATCATAGCATTTTCCTTGTAGCAGAACCAAATAATGTAACGGATTCTTTCTAAAGGCTGTGTCCCCGAGCTGCCAGATCTGCCTGTAGATCTTGTCTGTGTTTTAACCCAACACCTTTGTGATATGGGTATGAACCAGACCCCTCTGCTGCCTGTCCCATGGTTTCTGTTTATAGGAAAAATTGAAGAGGAGTCTGCATTGTGATGGGCATCTGCTGTTCATTTTAAATGCAGGCCCAGCACATGAGATTTCCGTCTGGAGACTCAAGTCCATTCCTAGGCATGTGAATTTCCCAGTGGAGTTTGGGATGGTGTGCAGTACATTCTCTGAAGGGAAGAAAGTTAGCAGCAGTCACCAGAAAGAAGTACAGAATTCATGGTGTCCTGCTTAGAGCACAGGTTCATCTGTGTTGCCTTGGTGCTACGCAGAGGCTCAGATGTGTGCGGCATGGGGAAAAATGCAGAGAGAGGGCTCTTGATGCAAAGGAATGCTGCATGTCTGAGCGGCAAATAAGGGGATGAGCTAACGAGTAACTTGGCCACATCTGAATGATGTTTAAGAGGATCTCAAAAAACAAGTCCCTGGATCCAGGACCATCAGTTTCTCAGTCCTTCTGAAAAATTATTGACGCATTTGAGCTCTAAGAAAAAAAAAATATTTATAATAAAAAGTATAATTGTCTCTGTAATATGGATAATGTATGAAGTGGTTTAAAACCATGGATACATGGTGTTATTTCCAAGTCTGAGTTGAAAGTGGTTATGTGAATAATAACATTTTTTCAAACACCTATAATCTCTTAAATAATGATAGACACAGTCTCTGAGGGGAATGGAAGAAGAGCTAGATGTTCTTCCTGGGACTTTTTATATATAATTGGTGTTCCTCATGGACCTGGGCACTCTCATACCTGATTTCTCTACCTTTTCCAATATATCTTTCTCCAATTGTATTAGCACAGTCATTTCCCTTATCATACCAGATTCCATCAGGATTCTTGGTCCCTGCTTCGTTTAAGTAGGACTCTGAATGTCATGCAGAAAAAGAAGTTAAGTTTCTTACGTATTTTTTTTAAACATAGCAAACGAGAAATTAAAATGAGGAAACTTGACAGCACCAAAGTACGGCCTGAGCAGCTTCTTCGCATAGAGGACCATGACTTTGCACTGAGACCTGGATTTGGAGGTAAGCAGCATGTGCCTGTGCTGTGCTGGTTAATAGTTTATCCTCTCTCTCTGGAAGTTTACTTAAACTCTGTCCAGCAGTGTCACTTAAAATTGAATGACAGATTTAATTGCAGCTCACCTCTTTTGTTGTGCTCCAGGAAATAAAGAAAGAAGAAATCCAGAAATACTTGAAGGCAAGGGACTTTTTTGTGTTTAGCATATCAATAGGAGAAACAGTTCAAATTGTTTCCTTTTCAGAACTAATTTTAAAAAATATTATTAGAATAGGATTCTTTGAGAACAGTGGTTAAAGTATCCCTGTAAACTGCATAGCTAGTAGCCATTAGCAAATTACTTAGTCATCAAATTTGTTTTGAAAGATTGAAATGAACCATCAATTCCTGAATCTGTTTGCTCTGTACAAAATTAAAAAACTACCCACAGGCCTTCAGTTTATTACCATGTCGTTTCTGTGTTGTTGGGCACTATAATGATTATTTCTTCATTTAACTAAATTGCCTGCGGATAAAGGGAGTATTCAATGGGTTGTTCACAGTTTGGATTCAATTTTGACTCTCCTTCATGCAAGGTAAAATGAGAAAGCTGCCCCACTAACAAGCTTTGTCTGAGCCTTTGCGTCACCAGTTCCGTGTTCATGATTCATGAAAATAGACTGAACTGTTCTGGATTGTGAAGCCAAAATAAAACATATGAGGACCAATAATCAGATATGTAAACAAACATAGATCTCAGAGGCTAGCTGAATTCTTGTTGACACCAGCTGCTGGGATCTGGGGCCTGGCAAGCATGCCAGGAGGGAGACCTGGGGTAAGAAAAGCCTCTCTGGATGCACTGGGAGAACGTGAAAGGGTTTCTTGTTGCCCTAGAAATTCTGTCTTGTCAGAGAGCAAAAATCTTGCCTGATTTTGAACAACAGTTGAGAATGTCTGTTTCTTGACAAGAGAAGTTAGGATACCTCTTGCCTAATACCTGTCTAGTCTAATATCTGTTAGTCTGGACATCTTCTCATTACCACCTGCTTTGCCACACAAGGAATTTAAATTTTTGAGAGTGTCAATCTCAGAAAGGAAGTGGCATTTCCATGAAAGCAAACAACAGTTTGGGATGTACTTTATCATTGGATCATCCCAGAAAGCAATACTTATGATGTACATAAAAGCAGCTTTCAGAATATACTCTGTGATCTGGCAGTTGTAATTTTCCACAGGCAGTGAGGTTTTTTTTACACCCAGGAAATCTGTACTAGGCTTTTTCCCCTTGTTCTTTTATTTTAGATGACTAATCATAGAGCCCATTCAATTCCTATTGAAGCCAGCTGTAGTTTTTCCACTGACTTCATTGCACAGGCCTCTCAATAATCACATTGCCATGGGTATGATTTCAGCTGTACTCCTGTCTTTCAGAAATAGCTTTCAGCAGAAGAGCGCATCAGCTTTGCTTCTCTTTTATCATCCACGTGCCATAGTGGCATGGGAGGCACTTTTTTCAGTCACATCCAATAGTTCACAGACTTCCAAATTTTCAGAACTCTTTTAATATGTAGAATACTTATGTGTGAATCTCTCTAAGACTAAAACATAGATCCATTAACATTTTTACAGCACACAGAAAAAAAAGTCTCAGCAAAATAGATGTTGATCCTAAATTTATACTCCATTATTCCTATATTACCACTGATTTCAGTGATGTTACAGTAGTAAAGAATGGTTTGTTTTTCACAAGAGGCAGGTTAGTGAGGCAGCAGCAGAGAGTTAGTACACAAGTGTGACCTCATCAGAGGACAAAACTCACCAGCTGAAACATGAATCTGAATAACATACCCAGAATTATTGTATGACAGCAGAGACAGAGTATGGGTTTCTCTGAAGAACGCTGATGATTAAGTGTGCAGCAGAAGGAAACTTAACTAGAGGAGAAGATGAAATTAGAGATACCATTGCTACAATCATTGCCGCGGCAGTCATACCATAGCCCTGAACTGCATAAAGACTTACAACGCTGTGGCTTTATGTATTTAAAGCAGGTGAAATTTTAGGTTTGTTTTTATCAAATCTAATGAAGCATTTCAATACTGTGATTCATGAAGGGCTTGTATCTGTCACGTGCCACAGTGCATGATTTATTCAGCTCAGCACAATGCATCAATTCACAATACTGATGGGAGAAAAAAGAACCAGGTCAAATCAACTGGGTGAAAAACAAATATTTTAAAATTATTCTTTACCTTTAGAAGAGGGACAATTTTTTGCCCTCTCCTATACCTCACTGTGATTTTCTAGGCGTGTAAGGGAGTTGGAATGACAGATTTTGTTAATCTAGCTCCACTGTGCCCCTTTCCCTAAGAAGGTCAATCATCCCTTGCACCAGTTTGGGAGAAAAAGCAGCTGCAAAATTCATGCTATTTTGAACCTGCTGGAGATCCCTCCTAAATCTAAATCTAGCTTGTTTGGTTTCATTTAGCCCCACACGTGCAAAGTAAATGAGGCAGACTACAGGATCTAGAGTTTTTAGTATTTATAATAAGGTAACAAGGGAAAACCAGAGACAACACATGCTGAATTTGATTTGTAAACTGAGCAAACATGCACAGGAAAAAACTGGGGAAAATGAATGTAGAACTGTTGGATACTGATGCTACTGGCTGCAGTGTCACTGGAAATAATTGTGACTTTGCTCACATGACTGTTTGCTTTCTCATGAAAGTATATCATTGCTCTGTGGAGGTAAGAGATCCTTTTTTTGACCAACTCTGCTCTCATTTATGTGTGTGTATTTTGGCATTATTCTGTCGATTGCAATGCCATTCCAGCTGCACAATCTGGATTTGACTCTCTGACAGTTGATTTTAAAATTTAGTCCTGACATTGTCCATTTATTAACAGATTAGAGCTCAAAGTCTGAGAAGGAAGCTGTGTCAAGATGAAGCAAAACCAGGAAGCTGCTAGGAAGCTGTTTCTACATTTTTGCTATAGAAATGCTACTTTTTTTGCAGTTCATTACACAGTGAGGTTGAATGAAACAAACCAATAATTCAATGCATCCAAAGTTCTTTAAAAAACGAAAATTACATTGTTACATTGCACTTATTCCCTAAGCCAGGCTCTTGGGTAGTTGTTTGGGGGTGGGGGTTGGGTTTTTTCCCCCTTTCCTGGATTTTTTTTTTGTTGTTGGGGTTTTTTGGTAATTTTTTGGGTTTTTTGTTGCCTTCTATGTAATGTCATGGTCCTCTTTTGTTTGGAAGTCTCCAATAGATGGACCCCCGCTGATGCAAACAGGTGTGGACCAACATAGTGATTTGAGGAATTCCACTAGACATTGGACTAGGAGCACGGATGTTTCCTTTGCTCAAACAGCTTTACCAACTGCATCAATGAACATTGTAGGAATTATGTTTAGTCCTTGCTGCTTCCAGAAGCAATGATAAAGGCCAGCAGATGGATATGTTAGGGGTCCTGCAATGGTATAATAATTCTTGCCAGTTTGGTAAGGCTGTCTGTCTGCATAGGTCCTACCAAAGGATACAAAAGACTGTCAGAGTCAGATCTTTTCATGTCAGACTCAGAGTCAGATCTTTTCATGACTTATATATCTTTGTACTACTATGGCCTAAAATACTTCAACTGATTTTTCAGTAGCCCACTAAACTGATAATCATGAGAAAAGAGATTAAGTTTGGACTGGAGAAAAAGTAAGAAATTAAATTATGTTGCCAGCACTTCTTGGAATGATCATCCCCATGTTTTAAACTCGGTGAGAAAGGGTGAGCGCAAGCCAGTATCAGACAATGAACAGAGACTTCTAGCAGCTCAGATCTGAGGGCCACAATGCAGGCTGCCTTAGCAGTCAAAACTGTGTACATTGAGAAACGTGTTAGAGTGAACCCTTAGAAATCCTTTAAAGTTACTTTCTTTTCTACTATACATCTATTTATCTATAACGTATTATTTTCTGAACTATCGTATTTCAAAATACTGGCAGCAGACATTGGTGTGAGCTCTTGGTTTCCTTAGTTCTGTCTCCACTTACTAAAAATTAACATTGCTGTTAAAAAAAATCTTAGACTAGCATATAGAGGAGGTCATTCTTTTATTCTTCTGTGCGTTGTTTTTCCTGACAGTAAACCGCTTCGTCTCTGACTGCACTCTCTGAACTATTTTTCAATCTAAAGATTAAGGAACCACATGATCATTGTCACTGTGTACATAGAAGTTCTCACTGTGTATATATATGTTGAAGTATGACAACTTTATTTTTCTTTTACATTGTGTCTTAAGGACCTGTCATCTCCTATGCTAAGAGTGTGTTAGTTAAAGAACTTTTAAAATTGGTTATCTCTTCTTTGTCAACCAATATAGAGGATAATAACATTAGCAAGTTCTAGAAATGATGGAAAAGGGTTTAGTAGTGTTTAGCTGGTCAAGAGGTAACAGTCTTTCTAGACAGTTTGCATCCCATCTGCAATTAAGCACAATCTTAATTCCGAATTTTCAGAGGATCAGAGATCCCATTAGCTCACTCCCTCTTATGCTTCCTCCCTCCTCAAGCTAAATTAGTAACATTTAAATTCATCTGAAGGTAAAAAGGGGGGAAAAGGAAAGAAAATAGGGCCCAATGAATGTTCAAAAAATGCTGCAATTCTAATAGCTCTTTGCCACCAAGTTGTTGTCTTTTCTGCACCACAGCCCTCCCTGAAAGGTCAGAAATATCTTCTCACTGTGGTGGAGAAGACTCACTCTGATGAAAGTGGAATGGCTTTTTCTGATGTGTTCCTGGAAGGAATAGCTGGGGTCCGGAAGAGGAAGGAAATATTTTGGTAATTTGCAGGAACTCTAATAGGCTCCTTCTGGATTTTTTTTCTCTTACATTGCTAATTCTTCTATTCCAAGAGTTGGCTACTGCTAATACCAATCCACCTTCATTTCTCACATAAATAAGAAAGAAACAAAACAGTAACAAGAAGAAAATACCATTGCCAGTAGTTCTCCTGTTTCATTCATTGCCAGAGGAGAGTAAATATCCACGTAGCTTCACTTCCCTGGGGCCTGTTTACATTTCTATCTGGTTTTCTTCCTCTACAGGCCCACAAGCCTTTTTTAGAAGAAAGTACTCCTATAGACCTTAATCCTTCCCTGGTCTCTGTCTCCTACTGGGAGCTTTCTGTTGACCTAGCTTTTTTCCAGCATACTGTTACAAAGCCAACTGGGATACAGTGGCTGTTTTTTCTAAATTCAACATTTATCTTATGGAATTTCAGGTGCAATCCACTGCGTGTTCAAAGGTCTCACTATTACAAAAATACTATAGAATTCACTAAACTAGTCATTATTACTGTAGAAATTGACCCTAAGATGCTAAAAGGATATCCTTTTTATGTAATATCCCTTCTAAAAAGGGTATTATAGAATTTGCCTGCCGTACTATCTATTAAAAAAATTCCATGCTCATCAAGGAGTTCTTCTGCTATGTTTAAACCTTTAAAATAAAAGACTGGAAATGGCTTGTGTGAAGATACACCTGTCTGAAAACAATTCTATTTCTTCTGCTGAGGAGTAATTATCTTGAAAATCTGTGGAGCCTCCATTGTGAAAATCACTAATCCCTCTAAAATAATGATTTGTAGCAACGCTCCAGAAGCAACTGAAGCTGCTCAATTTAATAACAAAATCCTCTCTGCCACCCCCAGTTTTGTCATACTGGGAAATAAAAACCACAGCTTTGCTATGGTTACTTTTTTCAAAGTGAATTTGATGTTGTTGCCTGATGGTCAGCCTGAGATTGAAATTCTCAATATACTAGGGAGAAAGCTGTGGTGCAGACATAGGGGTAGACAAATCACTTCACTATTCTGGCTGGTTTAGGATCCTTTCCAATGCTTATTGAAATGCTATTTTTTAAAAACATCCAATTGTGGTAAAACAAATCCAAGTGATGAAGAAATTACAGTTCTCAGCAACCTGTTCCCAATAGTTAATTACTACTATTTGTAGTGGAGTTGGTTTTTAATCACAGAAAGAAATGTTCCCAGAGAACTACAAAGCTCAGAAGGCCTAGACAGAGTAAGGCCAATATGTATCTTATGGGGGTGGTGGTGTTAGTGACAAAAATATAAGAATGCTTCAGATTAGAAAAGTGAACAGCACACTGAAGTGACTGGGGCTGCATATATGTGCAACGTTTAGTGTCTTTATCATCTACTTACCTTTGTTGCCAAAGTAGAGTCAGAACAGGAAGAAAATATTCGCAGCTGCTATGGTATGTCAATAATAGGTCAGGGCTGGGGTCAGGGGATGTAATAATTGTCTATGGTGAATGCTAGACTGAACAGTATTTTCTCATTAAGCAGCATGAGTATGATCTTTGGCCTTTCACCAGATAGAAACAGGAATCTCTTTTTAAGGAGTCTGTTTCACAGACCTAATCAGAAACAAATTTCATTGTAACTGTTCTCTTTTTATTTAATTCACTTTAGAACCATCCACTATGTTTCTCCTGGCCATAGCTTTTGATCTCTTTTATGCTGTTCAGTGTCCTGACTGACTGGGTTTTATAACAGTTCCCAACTTAGTGCAAGCTTCCTTTCAAAGAATCAAGGGCCTCTGTGTATATTTATGTATAACTGGCACTTCAGTTTGTGTGCATGTAACCAACGTAATCATAAGCTGCCACTAATTTTTAGTTCTGTGATCAGTTCCTTTATATCTGCCCAGATGAGGTGAATTATTGAATGAAATTGAGCCCGCAATGAAGTAGTGCTTGTTGGGGTAGGAAATTGTCTGTAATTTTTGCAAATCCCAAGAAAGTATTAGGACAGCCATCATCACACTTTGAGCAGCTGTCACTAAGAAAAACCTTTTCCTCACTACACATGATATATATGTACTTAGAAAGCCAGTCGTTCTATTCTGTAATATGATTTGTGGGTAGCTCCTTGCCTGTTTGAAGAATGTTGATGGTTGACATTTAACTTTATTTGCTTTAAACTTGTCCTTGACTCAGAAACTGGTAGCGCCGTTGTTTTATGTAGAGAGCTGCTCCCCTCTCCTCTGCTTCCATCCGCATAGTTCTACATACATAGGACTAAACCCTCTGTTATTAACATGCTTGTCATGCAAAACATTCCCCAAAGTTTTAGTAATACCAGTTAAGATCAAATGTATGCTCAGATATGAGCACTTCCAGTATATCCTACCATGCACCTCTGCCATAGTCCCAGGGTAACAGTTTGGACCCACCTACAACACAGAGAAATTGAAGCTTTGTGGTGGGTAAGGTTAGATAAGACACAGTCCATCTGCCTATTTGCAGTCACTCTAAGCAACCCCGGTAACCAACAGGCATTTCCAAGGCACAAGCCACCTCACCCCAATTAGAAATCTAGAATGTGCCTGTTACACTGCATGGACTTTAAAGGGAGCCAAGGCGAAGAGGCCAGATTTCTATCTTCACTGCTGTTGGCATAGTTGTCAGCTTTAGTACTGATCATGCTCCTAGGCTGTAGCGTTGTCCTTCTACAGCTAATCTGCTCCCTGAGCCCCCCCGTGCACGCCTTGTGTACAGCTAGCTCAGGTGCCAGCTCTGCAATGTAGGCTTGTCCTGTTTCATCATGCAAATGAGGAGCTTGATAGACACCACCTCACCTTTCTGCGGTGTTTGCATTTAAATGATGTGTGAATGCCGTTTGTGAATGATGTTCACGTCATGTATAAATTCCACATTGACTTCTACTTAGGCAAAACCTGTCTTTAGTTTACAAGATGATAGTTTAGATTTCAGTGGAATACTGACAGGATGACTGCACTCAGATTACAAGCAGGCATTTTTGTACCAGCACTTGGTACAAGTCGGTATTTGCATAAAGTGAACTACTTGTGTGATGTGGTCAAAACAAAGACAAGAACTGGTCAAAACTGGTTTAGGAGAGGCATAAAAATTTTTATTGGTTTGTGTGAAGAAGCGTGGCTAGATATATACGTTGATACTCTTGTATGTCAACCTCAAGGGCAGATGTCTCCTGCTGCCTCTGTTCTCAAAAGAAGCAGCATCTTCCCAAGTGCTGTCTAGTGTTTTACTTATAAGCTAATTGACTGAACTTTGCTGTCTGGAGTCCTGAGTTTTGTTTTGAGCTTTGGCCAACAGACTGAGCGATGCATTCCTCTCAGAGGGAGATGTGATTTCTGAGCCAGACAGTACAGCTCTTGTCAGTGTTGAAACATGCTCCTGTGTGCCCTGCTAACTCTGAACACATTTTACCTTGCTTTCGCATGCACAATGCATCTTCATCTGTTCTGTGCGGGGTCAGATCCTCCTTTAAAAAATATGAGTCAAATCAAGAGATTACAGAGCCAGATTTTAAAATACCTCAAAAATAGTTCAAGATCTCTACTGGTAAGAACTGGAGGCAGCTGTGTAATCCTCGAGGGCTGCTATTTTAAGGATAATTCTAAAAAGAGACACAGTATTGTGGCTGGTTATCAGGAGAGTGATATTTCCGGACTATGTTGGCTTGACACTGATAAAAGGAAAAGACAAGAAAAAGAGAAAGACAAGTTAAAAAAGCTGTTGCTATCTCCTGCTGTTCAGACTTCCTTGTACTCATGTTTTGTACCAGGTTATTTTAAATTTCTACTTTAAAAACATTTTGACTGACTATTTTTAACAAATGTAATTGGAATCCCATGTACAATAATTGCTATCAATTTTCAGGCCACATGCAGAATGTTCTTGGGGGGAGTGTATACACATATATGCACACATCTCTCTTCTCTCCCTCCTCTGGAAGGAAGTGATTTGTCAATTGCTTTAGTGGAAAGACTTGCTTGCTGAAAATAATACAACTACATAACCCATATAGAACTAGATCCCTCATTCTAGAAATTGTACACTGAAGAGACTGAAAATAATTTTATATTTTGCTGTAATTTTTAACTGATTTTTAGTCACTGTATTGTAAAAATGCAAATATGGTTTTATAACTTGTTCATTCAGATCCCATTGTGTTA
The DNA here is from genome assembly GCF_000690835.1 of Fulmarus glacialis. Lineage (NCBI taxonomy): Eukaryota > Metazoa > Chordata > Aves > Procellariiformes > Procellariidae > Fulmarus > Fulmarus glacialis. The sequence goes on along the minus strand of NW_009199206.1, from coordinate 18,262 downwards.
TATACTCACAGCTTTTTTCAGTGGCATGAAATAGTGGGGTAGTATGTAGAATGAAGTCACCTAGTGCAGTTTGGTATGTATTGTACTTGATAATAAATTATGTACTCAGTAATACACAACACTCCATCACAGAACATGATTAGTATGTGTACATCTTTTCCCTTATGAGATAGTGAGCAAGCAATCCTTTTTCACAAATACCTATGCCAAACTTTAAATAGTTAAGTAACTAAAGATAATTAGGAAGCGTGATAGATACTTTGTTTATAAGTGTGGGAATAAGCATTGGAACTGGTAAGTAAGCTTTGCAATCTTTGATGTGTTTGATATATTTACTCAGCTTTTCCCTATGACAGTTCTAAATAGCACTCCAAGCAGTTCATTAGCTTTGGCACCTCAAGGAAGCTGTCACTGCTGTCCAGACTGCAATGCCAGTAACAGCTAGTCTGGCTGCAGAAAGATCACTGAAGATTTCGTACTTACCTTTACAACTGTTTAGCCTCGAGTTTTACTTTGTTGCCATGGACTTTCTCATTCAGTGTAGTAAGGTGGACAGACCACGGTAAATGCTGGGATGCGGTGCTCTCTGTATGTTGCTAATACACAGCCTTCCCTTTAAAAATACGGATTTGCGTTCCTCATCACTCTTTCATTCTGTTACATTGAAGGGTCGCCAATACCTGTGGGCATTGATGTGCAGGTAGAAAGCATTGACAGCATATCTGAAGTTGACATGGTAAGTTGGTTAGTAGAACTGGAATAAAGAATTTCAGCCAAAATTCAGGGTCTCAGAAACATCCAGCCGGATGATATAGAATAATACAGTTAAAGAAAGCAAACCCTTAAAGAGCACAACCTTGCCTTGAAGCACGCAAGTCATTCTCATTTAAACTAGTAAGTGTTATATAAGAGCACATGTTGAATTTCTCCCTGGGCAAGAGGAACAGATCAGAGTGGATAGTGCTCTGATTTGAAAATGCCAACCATTCAGTAAGCCCCATGGGCTTCCACGTGAGCTCTTAGTGCTCTGCACATTAGATGATGAGGCTTCATGTCCTTTGCTTCCTTTGCTTATGCAGATCTGAATATTCCCATCATTTCTGGCCTGGGTGAAGCTGTGGTCATAACAAATGGGAATAGAAAAATCAGTTCCAGGAATGGTCCCAGGAAGGAGACGCCCTGATGGCAATCAAGGACCTGTAGCACTGGAATGCAGGCTGTTCATTTCTCAGCTGAAATTGTCACTAACAATGCCACCCAGACATTAGTGCCAGGTTGCTCCGTCCTAGAATAGCAGGGCACGTTAACTTTGCAAAGAGATCTCATTTACAGTATCTTTTCACAGTGAGTGTAGCTCTACTCGTAGGTGTTGAGTTTGCAATGGGATCTGTCAGTATGAACCCCTGCATTCCTTTGCAAACCTACCCAAATCATAAAAACATATTACAGGGGAAGACCTAAGTATCTTCCCAGTATTCTTGTCAGAAGTAATTGTTCTACTGAGATAAATGATGTCTGCCTAATAATGCAAATGTTATATAGGTGAGCACAGAGAGGTCAGGCTGTGCAGAAGCTCAGACTGGATTTGCAGCATCCTCTCCATCTCTTTCCACATGTATATTTGCAGTCATGTTATTTCTTTAAATAGGATGATAAAATATTTGTAACAATCTTTCATATTAAAAAAATTGTAATTCTTGTAAAATTTAATTGTTTATTCTTATGAAATTCACCGTATTGTTTCTTCATGATGCATTTAATTCATAAACATACTAATCTAAAACCCCTGTGCAATATTTGTACAAAATGTACAAATTAATGGATTTTACAAATTGATCTAATGCTTATGAAGAACTCAAATTAATCCCTTTGTAAAGGAACCACAGTCCATTCTGGGAAAAGCTTGTGAAGATTTCCAAAGGAAACACCTTTCCATTTGCCTTTGGTTGGTTTTAAAGTTTCTTTTTCACTTCACTGATAGCCCAATCCAGCAGACCACTGAAATCTGTAGAAGTTTTATCTAAGTATAAATGAAGTATGAACCTCAGACTCAGACAGCAGTGACAAGGCAAACAGCCAGTGTCTCAGAGGTAGTTCCAATCTATATTTAAACTCACTGAGTGGCATTTGATTCCTCTCATTGAGGATCCTCCAGATGATGTCCAGAGAAGAAATTGATCCTTTGCATGAGTTGATTACTTTGTACTCTTTTCTATTGTATGTGAATAAAACAAGCATTGTCTTCTTTTATTTTTAATTAAACAAAGGACTTCACAATGACTTTGTATCTCAGACATTACTGGAAGGATGAGAGACTTTCATTTCGCAGTAACAAAAACAAAAGTATGACTTTTGATGGAAGACTGATAAAAAAGATCTGGGTACCTGATGTATTTTTTGTACACTCCAAAAGATCTTTCATCCATGATACAACTGTGGAAAACGTCATGCTCCGAGTATACCCTGATGGCAATGTACTCTTCAGTCTACGGTAAGAACAAGACCCTTTTATAAGAAAATACAAGACTGCAATTGTGGACCAATAGTCTGTACAGTGAGGAATTACTGGAAATACTTGCAGTTAAGATTCTGATATTGGACTGGCATTAATCCCCTGGCATCAGATAATGGGAACTGGTGACCAGAGGGAAAATAAATTTAGGATTGATAACATATAGATAACATTTTTCTATCATTCACATATTGTTTCCTGTCACAGGGTAATGGCAGTTAATTCATTGCCAGTGATTTTAGCAATATTGCACTAGTTTTACTGTTGAGTACAGTAAAGCCCAAAATTATTAGCAAAGAACAAACGTGGAGTTTTTTTCCCCTGAGTCTTTAAAACTGTCTGTCTCAGCTATTTTCACCCTGGGATACCTGTAAACTTGCCATTGATATTAATCAGGGCTCCAGTTAGGCACGGAGAGCAGATTATTGGTGCTGATACCAGCAGTGTTAGACAGGCATGTTGTATGACTAAAAGGAACTGGAAAGTGAAACAGCAATTCCAGGACTGGGACAGCAAGGTCATTAAATGTGTCTCCCTTCTATCTATGTTACTGCTTTTCTTTAGGAAGTAGATTTCGATGATGTGGCAGAAATAGTTTTAATGGAGGAATTTTCCCCCTAGGGTAAAAGCCCTGAGGCCTGTGCATTGCAGAAATCACAGTTCTCCAGTTGGTAACTAATTAGGCCTGTGCACAGAGGTGATATTTAATCTAATCTGTGATAATTCATCTAATCTAATCTAAGTTTGAAGATTTATGCAAGCATTTGAGATTTTGGCTATGTAATAATTGTTCCAACAAGTAATGAATTTGTCTACCCTCTCATGAAGACATGCAGAAACCCTCACAAAAACAGCTGTATACCACTTTAAAATAGCATATGTCCAAGAATCACACTGACCAGTGAGAAACAATGGGGTGAAGTATGCATTTTATTGCTATATTCATTTCCATGCTCCATGAGAGAGAGGGAGGGTTCAGAGGAACTACACTACTAAACTAAGGCTTACAGCAGTGGCTTTCAATGTGAGGGGTATGACATACATTCAGCTGTGGGGAGGAAGAGTGGCAGAGGCGTAAGACAGGCAAACACATTCTGTCAGCTTGCTAGAGGTCTAGAGGCGTAAAGTGTCATCAGGATTAACAGTAAGAAATTGTGCACAAATAGTTACAAACCAAAGGGAGCATGCGATGCGAAGGACAGAAATGGAGAGAAGGGAAAAAACGGGATGGGAGGGAAGGAAAAGGCGGAAGTAGGGCTGAGGGACAGACACAGGGTGAATCAATTCGCTGTGTTTGCTCATTGCTTGGAATCCCCTCCGTAATGGGACCCCTTGCCCTGTGTCCTCCATCACATTTGCAAGCTGGTGCTCTACTTTTCTTCCTTGCCCTCGCGAAGGACAGAAATGGAGAGAAGGGAAAAAACGGGATGGGAGGGAAGGAAAAGGCGGAAGTAGGGCTGAGGGACAGACACAGGGTGAATCAATTCGCTGTGTTTGCTCATTGCTTGGAATCCCCTCCGTAATGGGACCCCTTGCCCTGTGTCCTCCATCACATTTGCAAGCTGGTGCTCTACTTTTCTTCCTTGCCCTCGTCCTCT
>NW_009199206.1:0-14139 GCF_000690835.1 Fulmarus glacialis | reverse complement strand
CCCTAACCCTGCATTACCAAATGGTGTGTACTGGGTGACTCCTCCTTGCTCTGACAGGTGAGCTTGCAGCCAGCCTCACCTTCCTGTGCCAGTGAATAGCAAAGCCCCAAAGTTCCTGCCAAACCTGTGGATTTCTTCCTGGATGTAAGCAGGAAGGGCAGGTGCCCTGTCCTCTTCCTTTCCTTCTTTATCAGTTCTTATCAAACTGAGTGGGAAAGGGGTGACCTATAGGCTGGTGAACCAAGGTTTTAAAATGATTAAGGTGAAACAGTGTGTTTCTAGCCTGAGTGGTGTTAATGTGTATGTTCCTAAAGAATCAGATGCTCATTAAAACACCCTTTTTGTACTGCCAGTTTTACATGCAGTGGGTAAATTATTTTCCAAATACTTACGTGCAAGAAATCTGCATATTCCACAGTATTTCTTCAGTGCCTAGCATCCAGGATTTTATTGAAACAAAGCAGAACAAAAATCCAGATTTGTTGCTAAAATAGTCTTTCTTTTTTTTCAATCAACATTTTCTTGTTGTTCCCCTGGTCCTTTGCTCAATAGCTAAAAGACTGAAACAACATCCATAGTTGGAAGTCTTATGCATGGTTTTAAAGATGTACCACTCTTACAATCTTACACTTGTAAAAATTCAGCTACAGTGTGATTACCCATCATAAGTTTTCAAAGATCACTTATATACCCAGTATATCCCTTATCACTTAAACCCTGGTAGGATTCAGTTTGGGGAATACCGAAAAATCAAACTAAAACATCAAATGACATGCAAGCTGTGACAAGAAAGGGAAATTTGGCAATATTTACCATATTTAAATTGCTGCCTTTAGCCTTTTTTTTGTTTATTGGTTAAAATGTCAAGGCACATTTATTTTCTAAATGTTTGTGAAAAAGCAGGTGCAAAATAATGTCTTTGCCTAGATTTCCTTAAGCTTTTTAGAGTATAAGGCATTTCCATGGTGTTGAAGAGGAGAGTAGGCTTCCAGAAACTGCAGCTTATCTTTTTATGCAATTAAAAATTATAACCATTCTAGCCGGGAAAATAGCAGTTGGAATAATATTTGCTCTAATCTGTAATATTATCTACTTCAGTCTATGAGAAATCCAGTCGAGGAATGTGAACTTTCCTTGTTAATCTTCATAAGGGTAACCCTTCAAAGCAAAACGTGTGAAAGGCTAATGAAGGATCAGGGCAGTAAAGGTTTTAAAAATTGAAGGTAATGTACTTAATAAGAAAGACTATTTATGTTTAAAAAATATGGTTCTCTCACTGATTTAGTTTTATCTCATTATGTTGAAGCAATTTTAGAAGCATCTAAAAAAAGTAGAAAAACCTGATCATCAGGATTCTAAACAGCTGATTGGTTGGGGATCTCATGAAGATGTCTGCACTACCCGAAGAAAGTATGAATTTTTTCATTTAATTTCTGATTTTCTGTTCCTTTCTGCAGAATAACAGTTTCTGCTATGTGTTTCATGGATTTCAGTAGGTTTCCTCTGGACACTCAGAACTGTTCTTTAGAACTGGAAAGCTGTAAGTTTAATTCATACCTGTTCTTCACATGTGCATTCTTACCAGCACTCCATCTTGTTCATAATATCTTTTTCACTTATTTTTGATGTGTGACCTGCACCCTTCAACCCATATATATTAAACTGTGGCCAGTTTGGGATCTTTCCAGGACTCAATGAGCTTTGGGAACATAGAAAACCATGATGCACCCTGCTTTGTTTTGACTGGGTCGAAGGCCAAGACCTAAATCTAAAAATGTTTCCTCTGTCAAAAATTGTGGTTTTTTTCTGAGAAAAAAGTGCAAGTTAAAAGTAAAATAAGATGTCGATATTTGACGTCATGGAAAAATGAAACTGAGTGCTTGATTTACTGTAAAATGTCTGCTTTCTCACCCCTGACAGTTGTCTGTAGTAAGCTGTAGAGCTGGACAACAAAAGGTAATTCTGTTTTGCAGAGCCTTTTGATATCTCTAAATTTATTCTTATTTGGATTATGAGTAAAACTGGGATGCTGGTTTGTAGCTTAGTCTTGGAAAAGAGAACAGATCCCCAGTGCTCAGGCTCAGTGCTCAGTGTGGCAGCTCAAGAGCTCCGATTCTACGTGCTTTGTGACCCTGAGCATGCCCATGTCCTCCATCTGTCAGGTAAGCTGCTGGCAGGGCACAGGATTAGGCTCCACTTGGAACAAGATGGAATACGGTCTTTGCAATCTTTTCCGTGTCAACTGACTGGCAAATTGATGTGAAAAAAATGTTTCTTTGGGGCTTTCCCAAATTGTTTTGAGTGGTCTCCTATCCCTAAGAGAAGAAAACAGAAGCATTATTCCAGCAGAAGAGGTGATTTAGTTTTTACTTTCTCGTAGATGCATACAATGAAGATGATCTGATGTTATACTGGAAACATGGAAACAAGTCCCTGAGCACAGATGAGCACATCTCCCTCTCCCAGTTTTTCATCGAAGAATTCAGTGCTTCCAGTGGACTAGCTTTTTACAGCAGTACTGGTATAGTAAGCCCCTGTCATTAAAAGAGAGAAGCACAGGACACAATCATGCAGAAGGTCTTTCACATTTAAATTTGTTGCTAATAAATGACTACTACTGCTGAGAGGTCTCAGTTAAAATGAGGTCTGTCAATCATACTGGTCTGTCGGCCTAGGTACTCGGTTCTTTTTACATTACCAATGTAACACTTCCTTGATATTAGAAGAAGAGGCCATAATAATACTTGTAACTTAACATCTGACAAAAAGAACCTGAAAAAAATGCACAACAACCAAATGTATGCTGTTGTAAGCTTTTGCAAAATTGTGGTGCTTCTCTGAAAGCCACTGGAGTGTTGGGTTTACAGGAATCTTTCGGTCCTGGTTATATAGAAAAGCTTGAAAATGTAAACCCTAAAAGGTCAAGTACTAGAAAGCAACCAAGAGGAATCCCAGTGTGTTTTATTGTCTAAAATCTCCTCATCTTTGGAGCTGTAGAAAATCAGTAAAAGTCTATTCATTATAAGATTTCTGAATGAGAGCATTTATAACTTATTGAGGTCTAATTCATGGTTTGTTTAATGTTCTATGTTTATACATAAAGTTGCAGAAAAAAATCCCTTTATGTCAGTGCTACATTGTTTAAATACAGATATCTGCCCCAGACAAGTTTTTATTCCTCCCTATAGATCTTGATTTATACTTTCTGGCAAACTGCACAAGGCTTTAGGAGTTTATTATAGTCTTGATTTCATGCAAGGTGGGTTTTATTTTCTTTGTATTTGCACATGCAATTATAAATTTTGAAATACTTCTCTATGTAAGTAGTCTAACCATACGTTTTTAACCAGATAAAACAGCACGCTTGGTACTGTACTTTCCAATCTGAGTCAATTCTTTTCCATGTGGATATGTCCTTTATATCACGGCAGATTAATAAAATGGAACTTATTCCATAAAATATGATGAAATGCATAACACTGAACTCACCGTACTGAGCATGACATCATATGGTATGGAATATCCCTTTGGCCAGTTTGGGTCAGCTGTCCTGGCTATGCTCCCTCCCAGCTTCTTGTGCACCTCTTCGCTGGCAGCGCATGAGAAGCTGAAAAATCCTTGACTTAGCATAAGCGCTGCTTAGCAACAACTAAACCACCAGTGTGTTATCACATTATTCTCATGCTAAATCCAAAACACAGCACTATACCAGCTACTAGGAAGAAAGTTAACTCTATCCCAGCCAAAACCAGGACATCCATATAGTATGATGAAATGCATCCCACTTTGGAAAAAAGCCTTTAAGACATACAGGAAAGCTGCAAATAGATTTATTTACTGTATTTTATTTACAGGATAGCCATTCAAGTTTGCAATGGCTGATATTGAATGCAGAAATTCCAGTTTAAATTATGATGCAGCCTAAGCAGTGAGGAATTCACAGCTTGATCAGGTTCTTCATCCTTGTCTTTTGCTTGTGTATGAGCTAAGAACAAAGCTCCAGCTTTCAAGAGCCACTGTCACGTGAGAAGAGGGCGAGTGATACCTTCCTATCATAACTGTGCCTTGCTGAAAGCTACGTCAAATTTGTCCTTGTGGCAAGAAGGAGACTGGGATGTTTTCCACCAAACTGCTATCAGTGTGTGTTGAAATTGGGTTCCGGGAAGGCTTCTTTCTGCCTTGCTATTCGCATCAAACACTAAACACTTATGCAAGCAAATACGGCCTTGTGCACAACAGTGCAACCTCATACCAGCCCTGTACCCAGGCCTTTGCAGCACCTTCACAGCACCTTTGACTTTGCAAAGTGTAACTGCTTAACACTTACATGCAGATGATTTGGTGATGAGCTTACTCAGCAGGGTAAAGGTGAAAGGAAAGACTTTTTTTTAGGTCGCAGGGACCACTGGGAAGTAGCTGAATAATGTGTGTACCGTATCTGTTAATTAGAACACTGCTCTTTGTAGACACACACTTTTCTTTGGCTTTGAGGTTTTGTTTCAGTCAGGAGGATCCACTTTCTCTTGTTCTTTTATTTTGCTTTTTGTTGGAAGAAAATGATTACACGCAGACCCTGTCCCCCAAAGTAAGTAATAGTGAGGAACAATAAGCACAACTCTAATGGGAGCCATCTCCCCCTGAAGAGTCTCGGGCAAAAAATGGACAAAAATCCTGCTCACAAAGCAGCCTTATGCATTTTAGGTTCTGTGAATCTCAGCGAACTACACACGCATAACATTTAGGCTTTTGGAGTTCCCTGGCCTCCAAAGGAACAACATCTTCAATCCATTTTTGAGACAATAATTTTTAAAACCGAACACCTTCTCCACAACTGAAAGCACGTAGAGCATGTTTAATATTAGATAGGGTTATTGTTGAGATATTCTTTTTTATAAAGTCGCTCTTTGTGATGGCGTGACGGCTCCAGCACAGGCTTGCGGATGGCTCTGCTTCTGCTGGACAGGCAGATGCTGCGCAGCCAGCCACTTCTGTCTTCTTTTCACCTCGGGACAAACCGCTCCCTCTCCCGCCGCGGGAGGGGCTGCAGGGGCGGCGCACGCCCCACAGCTCCCTAGGTGGCAGCCTTTCCTCTCGAGTCAGCCTGGGCGGGCGCACCGGCCCGGCCCAGGAAAAGGCTGCTGCTTCTTGCCGGGCGTTTGTAGCGTGAGAGAAGGCAGGCTGCTTTCTGCGGGAGGCAGGCTGTTGGCTTCGCTGTCCTAGCTGGGATGGACAACTACCTTCCGTCTGTGTTCTCCCGGCAGCTTCACCTGAAGTCTATTTACCTTTTTTTCAATTTCCTAACCTCAGTTACAATACAGTGTTTTATTTACGCAGTTGTGATTCTTCACTCACGGGACAGCAGTATTTTAGCGAGGTATAACGGACAGTTTGTAAAGCGCTATATAAAACCAAGGTGGTGGCAATATTTCTTAGGCATTTGCTATTACTGATGTGGATACACCATTCCTACTGGAAGAAGGGGGGCAGTGAACAGAGCTCACAAATAACACAGCTCTCTTCTCCCCCAACCTGTTTCTCTTTTTTCGATAGGTTGGTACAATCGACTTTTTATAAACTTTGCACTCCGGAGACATATTTTCTTTTTTGTCCTACAATCCTATTTCCCAGCCATGCTGATGGTGATGCTGTCGTGGGTTTCATTCTGGATTGACAGAAGAGCCGTTCCTGCCAGGGTATCACTAGGTAAACCTTTCATGTACATTCTTTTGGGAAGTATAGAATGGATAGGGGAGAGGTTTTGAAGTTACCTTATCTTCCTATTTACACAGGACATGAGCAAGTATATCACGTAATTGCCTGAAAAACACTATTATTGGCACTGTTGTCACTACCACAAAGTCCTTTATTCAACCTCTACGTTTGGAAATGGGATGTTTGTTCAGACTGAATTTGCTATATTAGAAAACAGCTCACACACCACAGAAGGAAAAAGGGATGATTCTGCAGATTTCCCTATGTAGAATTTTACTTCATTCCTTCCTGCCCCCCTCCCCTCCGCCCCCCTCCTTCAAAGACTACGTTGGTTTTTTCCTCCCCTCTTCCCAGCAAAGTAACAGGTAGTAACAGGTAGTCAGATCCCTCCCCAAATCCGTGGTTCATGAGAGATATTTAACAGGCGTACCACAATCTATCTAAAAGCTTTGCAGCTCTGCTTTCTCTCTAGAAACATTTGATATATTCCTACCAACTTGGAACCAGTTTCCTGACTTGTCCTATGCAGCAAAGCCTTTCTTTGTTAGGCACCTTGAAAATGTTTGCTTTGGTGCCTTAATTGCGCAAGGCACACGGGCTTCTTGTGGAAGCCAGAGTAAGTTGGGCATCTTTCTGCTCTCACAGTTTTAGTTCTGAACACCACAGCTCAGGAGAAAAAGACTTATTACAGTGGGTTTTTTAGTAACATTATTGTTTTTCTCAGTGATGAATCAGCTGATACCACTTCAAGACTGCCTTTGTTGGGAATTTAATGTTGATGGCCTTGGAATGAGTACACTTTTTCAAAGATTAGCATCTCTGTGAAGATCTAATGGAAGTTTGTTAAGTTATCTAATGTAACCATAATGCATCTGAGTCCTGCAACTGTCGGTTTAAGAATTAGTAAAGAAGCTCCTGTGCTTTCATCTCACTGATGCTAGTCCCAGAAGCCAACTGTTTGTTGCCATATTTCTAAGACAAGTGAAAATTTGAGGATCTTTGTTTAAGAAACAAGCTTGCATGTACTGAGGGAGCCCTCAATTTTTATCTACAGCTATATCAATCTAGAAAAAATAGGACTGTAGCTACCTCAGATCTCTTTCTATTGGCACAGTCTAAAGCTATTGATACATGAGATATAAATCTATTTGTTAGTCTAAAAACAAATTATGGTACCTCCTACCTACTTTCATTAATGCATCTACCAATTCCTTTTATTTATAAGAAATTTAACTTCACCTTTAAAAATAAAGTTTTAATTCTCAGTAGGTCATTTGTAATGTCGTCAAGATGTTTTTGCTGATCATGTTCTTTAATTTATATATGGATTTCTGCAGAAGGTTGTGCATCAGGAGTTCTATGAATAACGCACATTTCATTAGCATAAGCATACATAATTTATAGGCAATGTTAACAAAAAAGTTTAAAAAGCTTAGCTCCCTAGCCTAGAGAGTACATATTTTAAATAAATTGATTTCCTCTTATATGATGTATTTCAAACTTCATCCTTCAACCTAAGGAACTTGCAGAGAGGGAGAGGGAAAACTCTTCATCCTTCAACCTAAGGAACTTGCAGAGAGGGAGAGGGAAAACTCTTGTATGTTCCAGTGGACTTGAACTAGCATAAAACTGGAGAAAGGCTATACTGAGACCCAGCTGAAAGGCTATGCTATCAGCCAGTGCTGTCTCACAGGTGTTATTGAGGTGTCTTCACTTCCAGTGTTACATTAATTTCTTTAAAAGCAGGGCCTGTGTTGGTGGCTGGTGGTTTTTTCTTTTTTTTTCTGAGCTAGAGCAAAACAAAAAGAGATTAATAGCTGCACATAAGAGGAGAGATTGAAAAGATGAGGGTGAAATTCTGGACACACTGAAGTAAACAAAAAATATTTCTTAGTTTCAATGGATATAGCATTTTTATGCTAGAGTGTTTTTAGAGAGCCATGGAGTTATGACAGAGACATACAAGCTAACATATGTTTTCAAGAAATACAATTTGAGAAGGAGTTAGGAGGGAAATTGGTGATTCTTTAGTGATTCTCCAGGACAAGAAAGCATGTAGTGGAGACCCTGGCTCTGGGAAGTGAGGGAAGACCACAAACCTGCTTTCACTTCTCTATAGCAGTGCCTAAAGCTGTCATAGGAATATGTTCCTTATGCTGCTGCATCGCCAGTGTTGTGTCCCCACTGTTTGAACCTGGTGTGCCACAGCTCTAGCTGCACACACTGAGCAGGGAGATGATTTACTGGTTTCAGTATTGTATGTGATAGGTCCTTCATGGTTCACTCCACTTTTCAGAGCCTGTGCAATGAAGTTAAAGACAGTGTCAATCATATGCCCTCACAAAGCTGTGCTGTCCAAGCAATAGTGATGAGCTAAACAGAACCAGCTGGCCAGTATTACGATAACCTCCCCTTTTTCATTGGCAGGTATAACTACAGTGCTGACAATGTCAACCATCATGACAGGAGTAAGTGCCTCAATGCCTCAAGTGTCTTATATAAAGGCTGTGGATGTGTATTTATGGATCAGCTTCCTTTTTGTCTTCCTGTCTGTCATCGAATATGCAGCAGTGAACTATCTCACCACAATTGAAGAGAGAAAGCAACTCAAAAAAAGGGGCAAGGTACAATCCTCTGTGTTTTGTTGCCTTCAGAAAGCATCACAGAAGCCACAGTGTAATCCTGATACACCACTGTGATAACAGTACAATAACCATCTCTGTGACTCCACTCTGTATCTCACTTTTCTTTATTTGGCTGAAGGGAGGAAATGTATCATCCTCTTTGAGATCTTGAGAAGGTCTGTGCTTTCTCTCCCTTTCTTTTCTTGTGGCAGAGGTTAGGGAGTACCTCTCCTGATTCCCTGCCTCCCCCCAGAGGAAGTTAACCTTCACTCTGTTCTCAAATACCTATTAATCAAGGTATTTTTCCTTTCTCTGAAATATACCCCCGAATGCACTCATATAATACTCCTTCCTGTTTCCTGTGAAGCAGAGTCTATTTCTCCTTCTCCTGCTTCGCCATTTTCAATTAGGAAGATGGGTTTAATGATGCCTTTTTGTCCTAAGACCAGATGAATGACAAGGTCATTCTTAGAAAAGCCTGCCTGAAGCAGAAACGTTCACAACATTTGCTTTCTATGAAGCACTCACTTAAAACCTTTGCTTCAAGAATATCCCCCCCCGCCGTAAACTCATTTGTTGGAATATCACAAGGGGAAAAACACAAAAAGGGTGCATATGTTGCTCATGTGATTTGATACAATCCCATCAAAAAACTACTCATGGAAATGTTTGAAGTCACTTCCCACAACTCCAGCAATGCAGACCTAGAGGAGAGGCAGAGTTTTATTTTTCTGTTTCAGAAGCTGGGACACATATATTCTGGCTGGCGCCAGAAGCTGGCAATAGTCAGTCACACAAGTGTGTTTTATCGCATGTATCCCCCTCCTTGCTCATGTCCTGCCCAAGGGGGCAGGCCCCACAGATAGCAATCCTGTGAGGTAGCCCGGTTCTCCATGTGCTCTCCAGCGAGGGAACAGCACTGAAGAGAAAGTTCTCTTTATTTTCTGTTTTGTTTATTTATAATTTACTAAAATGGCTCCTGCTAGACGCAGAATAACTGTTCTTTGTTGCCAGGCTTCAGGAATGTATAGTATTGATGCAGTGCAAGCAATGGCTTTCGATGGCTGCTTTCACGACACGGATGTGGACATGGACCTGCCTGCTTTCTCAGACCGCTGTGAAGAGAATGAGACTCGGGCACATGCAGCCAGCGTCTCCAATGTGGACACAACTCGCATAAAGCGGAAGAGATCTCTGAAGGGAAACGTGGGCAGGATGATTTTGCAGAACAATCATGTTATTGACACATATTCCAGGATTATATTTCCCAGTGTGTATATTGTGTTCAACTTGTTTTACTGGGGTTTGTACATATGAACAGAAATCATTATAAGCTAGACATTATTTTGTGTATGAGGGTAGCATCGTGCTTTAAAAATAATGCAACAACAGTAGAGGAAAAGGTTAAAAGTTTCTGAAACTGACTTCTGCGTCATACCAAGGCTGGTTTGGTTAGCAGCAAAACTGTTAATGAAAAACTCTCATGAGTCTGGTTTCTTTTTCAGTTGGACTGTGCAATGCTTCATTGGGGCAATCTAATACACATGCTACTACTGCAGTAGCATAGAAGCAGCGTGCTCACTAAGGGAGGCCTTTGTCACACACCAAAACAGACAGCAGCTCCCACCTGAAGTATTATGCTGTCTCTATCTACACTCTAACCATTCCTCTTTAATCAGCCTTTCTGTTTCTTCTCCACTCGTGGCCCGTTTTACTAAGCAATCGGCACCGATCGTCTTCAAATAGCTCCTATCCTTATTTCACTTGCTGCATTTCGATATTGCTAGGCAACCTGTATGCACCTCAGGAGCTTTTGTCCTCAGATGGTAACTAGGGGCTTAGCAGTGGAGTAGGGACCAGCAGAAAGCAGGAAGCAAAGCTGATGGGGCTTTGTACATTGTGCACTATCAACACCTCAAGAAAAACCTTCACCCTGTTAGCTGTCCCTGACTTTCCACAGGACCACTGGGAAGGCCTCTATTTTGGAGAAATCTGGATCGCTAGTCCCTGAGGCAGCACAGGAACAATGTCCCAGACCCGATGCACTCAGTGTCTTACAGCCACCTCCCAGGTGCATGACTAGCGTCACCTGCACAAGCTGTGCCCCTCGTGTGACACCCACACACCTGTGCCTCGTGTAGGCCTGCTGTAATCACCTGCTTTCTGCATAACTGTTCCTTTCAGAAACTGTAGGCTTTGAGGCAGAGATTTTAGAAAACTTCGTCAAGAAAACAAACCAACCATGTCTTCAGCAGAATCTGGTTCTTCTCCTTTATGTTACATACATGAGCTTGGGGTTTTGCCCCCCTCCCTCTCCCTTTGGCTTTTGAGATTGAATGTTACAGTCAGGAGAAGCTACATATTCCCGCTTGCAGCACGGATTCCCAGCACAGTTCCAGATACCACACTGAGACACATAGGAAATAAAAGGAAGCAGCTGGGCCAAAACAGAGCCATATACAGGAATCCTGACGGTCCCAGATGAATCGTGCATGGAAATATCCTTAAGTTCAGGCTAAGGAGGTTGAATTAAGGATGTTCAGGGAATCACACAAAAGGTCTTCATAGCTCCAGAAAAGAATCGGGATTCTTTTTGCCACTTTCCCAAATAAGGAGCATTTTCCACTTAAATTTCTTGGGTTGGTCTGTCATTTATTAAAGTGAGTTTATATTTACAAAGTCAGTTCAAAATGATAATTTCTGGTGGCAAAAAATGTCAGAAGGTAAATGCTCGGTCACTGCTTGATCAAGATTAGGAAATGGGAATAAATGTGGAAGACTGAAACGCTCTCTGGTTTATTTGATTTTCTTGCTCCAATATTGTGTGCTCATAGCATGGTGATGTCTTACTCTTTCAAAAAGCTGCATTTGTCAAGCTCCCAATTACAGAGCTGGAGAAGCTGGTGACACACTGCACGCCGGGTGACTGAAATCTGATGGAGCGAGTGGGTACTTTGGCAGCCAGTTCGCTGCCAAACAAATGATCAGAGCTAAGACGGCTTTGATACTCTTCCAGGAAATCCTGTCATGGAAAGCAGAACCGTACCAGGAATGACAATGCTGGGAACGTAAAGCCAAAGGACACACAGGCTTTGGCAACAGCAACAGCACACTAGACCTCAAGCTGAGCAAATGTCTAATATAGATATATAAAAAAACCCCCATGACATCCTCGTTACTGCATTGCCATTACAGAGGCATCCTGCACAGATGTTCCAGATTGCCTGAGAAGATCCCATCTAATTGCTCCAGATGTGCGTGTCCTAAAATTTTACATGAACTAACATAACACCATTGTTTTCACATAAATTTTTTTATCTATCTGCCTTACAGGGAGAGGCATTTGTCCTGTAGCCAGCAGTGAACCCTCAGCCTCCAACAGAAAAAATACCCATGTGCTTCTTGACCCAAACCAGTCCCCTCTTCTAAATTTCTTACAGGATCTGCAGCAGCAAAAGCCCCACAGCGCAGCATTACCCAAGCCCCATGTAGGCTCTCCAGCAAACAGGCCCACACATGGAGGTGTGGAGGAAAAGAGATACCTGCCTGCGCTCACCTTCTGGGCACATCCCATACGTGTGCCCGAAAGCTGCACAGCTTGCTTTGATGGAAGAAACTGTTAGTTACTTTGCAACTGTGAATGTAACCATTGGCAAAGCGTCCTCCCTGCAGAGAGTACTACATAGCAAGTTTTCCTACGATAATGAAGAAGACTGCAGGTTATGATGATGAAACTTAACTGCATACTTTTACGGCCAAGCTTATAATTTCTGTCTTCTCAATGCAGTGACAGGGATGATATCAGGATCAATTATACTTCTAAAAACTATTGCTTGTATAAATAGTAAAAAATAACAAACAGTATTTAAATACATTATTTTTTGTCTAGAGGGCATTCGAGGGCTGACTGAAACTCACAAGACCTTCTTCTGAAGCTTGTGTTATCTTCCAGAAGGGGATGGTAATAACTCTTAGTCAATTTGTCTAGACAGACCAGTATGGAAGTCTTTAAAAGAAGTATTCACAAGTATTTCCCATTCCTGTTATTTGTGGCTGGTTTTGCAGCCAGTCAAATGTACGGGTTTTACATCCCACAGCATTTACTAAAAGTTAAAACATCACAGCCATTATGTAAATACATACTTGTTTGAGTATTCATCCTAGTGGTATTCAAGCAGTTACGCCGAGAGTACTTTGTGGATTTTTGGAACAGAAATAAGAGCTTATAATGGTTTCTGTGACCAGCTGAGGTGCAGGATGTGGCCTCCCTATTTTTAGCATCTTCTGCTACACCCATCTGTATTAAGAAAACATCCTGTAATTGTTAATGTAGGTGACGCAAACTTTTAAGTCTGGAGAACTGCTTCATTCTTCAAAGCTTTGTAATTCTCATGAAAGAAGTAAGCAGAATTTCATGCCAGCGACCTGTTTTTCAGAGAGCTACAAAAATGTATGCCTTTGAATATCCCAACTATTGGTGAGTGTTTACACTAAAATATTCACAATTTAATAAATTTTGCAAAGTGTCCTGAATGTTGAGTGATGTCGCGATGAACAAAGAATGAGTCAGAATTAGAAAGTAGAGAATGTCTTCTTTTTCTTTGAAATTCACAGCCCAATGAAAGAAAACTGCTTTATAGAGAAAGTTAAATTTTACTCATTTGTACAATTAGGATAACCTTAGGCTCACTCCTGGCAAGATCTCTCTCCTGGTAATCCAGCCACATGCTGATTAATCTGTATTTCATGATCAAGTGGCCACGATGTCTTGGTCAGCTGGTGACCGAAGTGGTCCAGGTGGTAATGGAAGAAGGACTGAACGGGATGAGCAGTATTTGCCACCTTCTCCCCTCCATCCCCTTTTCCAGTATTATATTTTGCCAGTTTCTCTATTCAGCATGTAGGAGTTTGCTGGATGCATTCATAAACACAGAACCCACTGGAATCACATAACGTTTGTTCTAAAAGATCCAGTTAGGGAAGCAGGAGTTATTACTGTGTGAATGGCAACCACACTGCAAGGAGGAAGAGGACTGCAAAACCATACTCTGTAAAGGGAGGGATCTGAACTGGTATTTTAGATGTAAAAGGCTCTATTATTTCCCTCCACAAGTTTGTGAGAGAACACAGTCCCCTCTCTTACCTGTCATTGAAAGATCCTTCTAGTAACTAACTTGTGCCCCACGTAACTTTCTACTTACATGAACCACGCACTGTAAGGCAGCTGAGGTTTCCAAAATTCATGTTTTGCTGGCAGTTCTGCTTTGTATGTTTCAAGCTATTGGTAAGAAGAACAAAACTTCAGCAAAACCTACCTAACGATTTTTCTGATGTCTTTCAGCCAATGTAAATTAAACCATTAATAGGCATCTTTAATAAAGGTAACTAAAAATATTTCTGTAAGTTTTCATGCGCTTAGTGAGGATTCTACAGATTTCTTTGAGGGAGCCTCAGAATGGCTCTGGGACAAGATTTTGGTCGGGGCAAAAATAACACAGCTAAACCCCAGGCACTTTTGTGTGTACAAAGTAAAAATTTATACAAATAACCACAAGGTTTTATGTTGTATCTCCTAATTTAATCCATTTCCTATTGGTTTCAAAAAAAGGGGTATTTTTCTCTCTCGCACATACACCCTAAATAAGTTGGGTAGATGAAGAAGAAACATTGCTTGCACGGATTATGTTTCCAAGTGGTGATTGCTTGAGAACTTTCTAGTCTGGGAGTAAAAAAAAAACAAGTTGACGTTACATTCTCTCCACTAAGCGAGGTCAGATGGTGTGAAACACCGGCCACCGTTACT
>NW_009199205.1:8464-44548 GCF_000690835.1 Fulmarus glacialis | reverse complement strand
CCGCCCCCGCCCCGCCGGGCGTGTGCTCCCGCTGCACCTGCTCCAGCCCGGGTAACCGCGCCTGCACCCCGCCTGGAAAACGGGAAGGAACGGAGGCGCTCCAGTGGGGTTTTGGCTGTTCTCAGCTGGGTGGGCAGCTCCGCTCGGGGCACCGGCTGGGAAGAACGAAGGTGCAAACGCTTAACTTCAGTGATTGTCGTAGGACTAGGGTAACACAGGCCCATCAATTACCGTATGCAGCCCGGGCAGAATAACACTGAAAAGTCAACAGATTCGTCTTGAGCATAGCAGGTTAAGTACGGGATTACAGAGATGTTATCAGCCCTTAGCGTGTGTGTATTTTGTTACTAATTTTCTGCACTAAAAGTTAGGCGTCCTATTTCCTCCTTTGAAGGAGTCTCACACGTGCACACACACACAAACCTGATTATGTGAGCACTCCGCAAAGCAGAGTGATGCAACAACAATACTTCCAATGTAATACGTTTGCCTTTTCTGTGTATTCAGTGCTATCCACTTGCTTTGACGTTTTTCAGTTCTATTTGCTGTGCGCCGTTCAGGATCCAAGGATCCTGAACATTAACTTTCAATGATAAGCACTGTAGAAATAAAACAGGGTATTAACACCCTGAACAGGATCACTTTGGAGGAAAAAAAAAACCCACACCTAAGTGACCTTTGTAGTTGGACACACCTAGACACAGAAGTCTCTGTTTATTCATACAACTTGTAGAAGTGCTCTAGCACCATGTCATTTTTTTCCCCCCATTCTATAAGATCATGGTATGAGATGTAGACAATGCGATGTTTAAAGCGTGGGCAACAGCTCTAATCCTTTCGAGTGTTTGCACTGTGACTTCCACGGGTCCCTGGAGGTGTTTTCCCCAAAGCCCCCTCCCTGTTTGCGGTTGCAGTAACCACACAAACACCTCAACACAAAGGCTTACGTGACTGTTTTCAGGTAGGTAACAGCACCTGCACAGGGCTGGGAGGGATTGGGTTTTTTTCTGGGAAAGGCATGGAGTTGAGGTGCCCGGCTCTGAACAGATCCCTTGGCTCGCTGAGCCCAGCAGGAAGAGGCAGGTTGGGGCTACAAACTGTGAAGCTCTGTAGGCTGGCAAAGAGGTATGGACGTGTTCCCCTCAACTCTTTCTTTCACTGCTTTCCGGAGACCTTACTGCGGCAAGAGGTGCTCCTTCCTCCCATTGTTTTATTCTCCATTTTTGGGTCCCTTTTTACTGTCCTGTGCTGGTGCTCTGAGCACACTCAGAGTGAAAAGAAAAAATAAGTGACTCTCACACGGCAGGGAGGGTACTGTAAAACCGGCCGCAGCCATGTGATGTGATACTGCTCTGCTGCTGCTTGTCAAAGCTGTGAGTGACAGGGACAGAGCCCTCTGCGTGCCAGCCGATACTACATGAATTCACATTTGCAAGGCTGCCCGCCGAAACTTTTTTTTTTTTAAAATGGAGGCTTGGGTTCTGCAGAAACCCCTGGGTGAACGCTGATTGTCACCGAGAGCTGCGCACTTGAAAGTGACCAAGAGTTCTGTTGTGTTTTGTTTGCAGAAACCAGAAGTCTCGCCCTCGGTGAATCCCCCCGTTCGCTGTCCGAGGACAGTGGCTTCCGTAGCGGGCATCTTAAAAACCCCTGCGTTTTCCCAGGAAAGAGAAGTGGTTGATGCCCACTGGGAGGCAGTGCGGGCCAGTGGACAGGGTGCTGATGCCAGCCAGCCCCTCTCTCCTGGAGCTGCCGTCGGCAGGAGATTGGAGGAGGCATCACGTTTCTGTTTTACTGTTGCACCTGCCTGCCCTGGTCCCTCCACAACAGGGAGCATCAGCCACCTTTTTTGCTCATATACAGGCCGTACAGTCCGACTCCAGAAGTATCAGGTTAATACCGACCTTGGAAGTAGGGTTTTTTTGGTTTTAACCTCATTAAGGATGCGTTGAAGTTTCAAATTCTGCACTTCTAGTTTCTCCTATGTAGTAAAGTGCCTGAAAATGCCTGCAGAACATATTTTTGCTCTTGCTGAATTTGTACCAGCTAAGACAAAAAATTCAAATTAAAGTTGGCTTTGGATAGTCTTCAGTAACATTCAAAACCACTTTTAAAAGTCTTTTACAACCTGGAGAGGGAGAGGGTTAAACACAGATTTTTGCCTCTCAGTTGCAAAATACTGTCTAAACCATGCTTCTACTACCCAGCCAGCACTAAAACAAGGCACAGTCCTGACTGTTATTAGGGAATTAGTCAACCTCTGTTAGACTGATACTCTGTCATTCAAGCGTTTCTAACAGACTGGCAACTGTCATAATATTTGTATCTATATGTGGACATGCCTACTGCTTGCTGCACGGAAATCATATGTTCACTTCTCCATATGCTTCCAAATAAATAGCCGATGGTGTTTAAGTCATTACAAAAGCCTTGCTGCTCTTGAACCAGAGACCTACTGTCCGACCTGGAGGTGAAGTATCCGATTACCAATCCCCTAAGCCATGCAGTTGCCTTATTGCCGGGGATTTGGGGGATGGTCACAGCAAACGTCAAAATCTCATGCAGTTGCTTGCACTGGAGAAGCGTCAGGATCTGGATATGCCTCTCAACTCTTGTCCTGAATATTTGGCCACAATAAAGCACTCTGCTTGTTCATTAACACAATGTTGGAAAGGAAATTCCTATAGACTATTGTACCTATCAAGATGAAAGTCTTGTGGTACAAAGTTCTATAATACAACAAGCTGCTGTAAAGGCTTCACTGTACATAAAACCCTCCATTTTGCTCATCTGCAGGTTTTTTTCCAATAACACATAGGTCTCCTTTGTAAAACCTGCAAGTCAGAGACCAACTTCTCTTTCTACTGAGTGCAGTGGGCACAAAACACAAGTGGGGTTTTTTCATGTAAATAGGTTCTTTGAAATTAGCAATTAGATTGGAGACCTCAAGCAATTTCACTTTCCTTAGAAGTTTCTGGAATTAACTACCAACACTTCATTTAGTGCAGTATTTCACTACATGATATGCTCTACGCTTCATGTAACAGCAAACTTGGTCATGCTTTGATTAAAGAAGAAAGTGCTGGAAAATGCCAGCTGGCAGACAGTAACTTGCTTTCCTAAACGGAATACCCTCAACACAAGCAACACCTCTGCTTCAGTGAAAACTTCCAGCTCCATGCAATCCCTTTTCCCATCCCTTCTGACATTCCCTACTCCACTGTAGGTGGTTACTTGCATTTAAGTGGTCATCTCTGAACAAAGCTTATGCAGTTTTCCATATCGCTACTTTGGATCTAAAGCAAGCTGGCCATTGACACTTACGGAAAACTCGTGTAGTGTGTTAGCACTATGGTGGATCTATTAGTTCTGCGTATTGAAATCCTGGGGTGTCCAGGTGGAATCCAAGACACTCCTTCCCGAGTTTGCATCTGAAAAGGTAGAAGCTGAAGGTGTGGCTGGAGAAGCCTGGCCAGATTTACCTTAACTGCTGTTAAACGGGCTCATACTCCCTTCTGACACTGTCCCCAGCATTGAGGGAGTTGCAGAGAGATTCTGGATTAATGAGGTGGTCGATGCTTGGAATAATCCAGAAGGGCCGAGTTTGGCATACACTACAATGGAGATAAAGCTATGCGCTAAATATTTACAATGTATGTATATTTAACTTCAGAGTTGATAAAAAGGAACTGAAGTATGGGTTTTTAAGTTCTTCTTAATTTCTGTGATCATTTTAAATGTACTTTAATCAAATAAGCAGCAGTCCATAATACTTAATACTTTTGCAAATTAGACTGAGATGTGCTTCATCTTCATTGTTTTGTGTTCATGATCTCTAGTCTTTAGTACCATTCTTCCTCCAATTCTCATTTATCCTTCTTTTTTTAAGCCAGAGGTTTAGCAACGTGTGTTCTACCAAAAATTATCCTTCAGTATTTCAGGATTTGAATGGATGCTTTTGGCAAAGTGCAGTTTGCCTCCTTTGCTTTTCCTGTCACTTTTATGAAGAACATGTTATGAAGTTCCTGTCATTACACTTAGCCCCCATACTCCTGTCATGCCTATTTAGTCGGTTTTCCTCCCGCAATATCACCTCCAGCTCCTCTTCTCTTTTCCCACACAACAACAGTAAGTGTGCTCATTATTTTGTACTGGTCTGGATTCTACCTATGTCCTGAAGACTGGGTTGTAAAAAATCTATATACTATTTTTCAGCTGCTCTTTCTGGTATTGAGTACCAATCAATGTTTATGAACGATGTTGTATTATTAATACTGCTTTTGTCTAAAGAAATTTAACTTCTTTAGGATTTGCAAGTCCTCAAAATATCCACACTGTGATGAGTGTTGACAGTCCTTGACAGATTTAGATCTCGTTAAAATAGTGGATGGGATAGTCTGTTATGTGGGTGTTTCATTTAAGTTTGAAGAGAATTGGAATGATTCTAAGCATGAGTTTGCCATTTTAAAAGTAAAAGCAAAATATATATTTTAAATGGCTTTTTTTAGGAACTCTTACCTGTATTTTGAGCCAGATGTAAGTATAAGTAGTCATATATCTCAGGTCCGGAAAATATCCTTTTCCAAGGTGTCGTATTTCTGAGCACTTCGAACAGAAATTAACTTGCATCATTTCCTGAATGTAGGGCAGAGAAAATTGAAATAGGTTGCTGCAATTTCTGTTATGCTGAAAAAATGAATGGTGTAAACACCCACATTTCAGATGCTGATTTACTTTTCCAGAACACTTTTAAAATACAGTAAATTAGTGGAGTTAATTCGATGACATTGTCAGTCTGAACAAGAGCCACAGTGCATTTGAGGTACAAAATGGAACATTTTACAACTATAAAGAAATCAGATTTTCATATTTCTGTGGACTTTTACTATTTAGTGGTAAACTGTTGATAGTCTAACAAATAACTGGTAACTTGGGTATTATTGATTCAGTATGATACCTGCTATATCCGCTATAAGTCTTCAATAAGCTTGACAGCTTTTTCTTCAGGATGTATTCTGTTGTGTTGTTCAAAATTAAACCAAACCTAACCACTGAAGATACTAAACATTTATAAAGCATTGGATAAGTTAAATAAAGTTAACGTGTGAAATCTGAACAAGATAAAGCCCTTTGAAGCTTCATAGACAAATAAAAAAATACACTCGAAAGTTGTTATATAGAAAAGCATGGACGTGCAACAGTTACTAGTCCCTAAACCAAGCATCTTTTGTTCCTCTTTAGCTTAGTCACAGGGTAAGTGAGCGAAGTACTATTTCAGAAAGTGTAGTCTGCCTCATTTTACATAAATACGTAAAAAGTCAATTCATAATTACTGTAAAAGTCCAGTGCAGTAGATAGGTTTATACATTAACATTGAATTAATAGAAACTGAATAACATCACAGAGATAAATTAGACTCTGATTTTCAAACTGGGGTCCCTGGATGCTTGGGGAATGGGGAAGGTGTCTGCAACAGAAAATGACAGCAAGACTATTGCCATTTGCAGTTTGCGGTACGGAGCCTCCATCACAAATTGATAACTGGAAGCTGAGGGTTTTAGTAGCAATGAATCATAAAAGCATTGCTAGGCAGCTCTGAGCGTTCTTATTTTTTTGCAGATTTCGTAAACGGTAAGTTTGATATTGCAACGCCAGGGTGCCGAGCAGCCTCTTTTCTTACCGAGCTGCTATTTGGAAAGAAATTCTTAGACAGTAGATTATTTGTATTATGTATCATCTGACATCAAGTTGTATTGATTAGTAATTCAGTGAAATGATTCTGTTATAAAAGGCATGTTTTGTGGGAATTGCTTGTGGAATTGCAGGCAATAGCAGCTGTTGGATCATAACACTGCACACATTCAAGTCTTTTACTAAATATAATCATAATGAAATAGATTTCATAAGGGCTTTAGTACAACATGCAGATGCATCATTTTGTGGAAGTGTCTCCCTTTTCTCAGGTCCAAAGTTACATACAGATATCCTTACTTGATATGAATTAAACAATTTCCAACTTGTACAGTTTTAGCTCAGGTATTGATATAGATACTTCTTTCAATTCTTTTTTTTTTTTTTTAGTATGTTTTCCATCCTTTTCCCAAACTGAAAGTTAAACTAAAAAAAAAACCAACCCCAAAACCCCCCAAAATTAAGAGAAACAATTCCTAGACCTGTCAAAAAGACTTTGAAATAACGGTGAAGAGCTGTAATAAAGTCATCATCTTGGCAAGCTGAACTCCATTGCTTTTTAGTCACTTGTGACAAGTAATAGTGACAATGGCAGGATCTCATCCATCTTCAAATACTGTGGGTTTCCAGGTCTCTCAATTCACTGCCATTCAACCCCCTTTTTCTAATGTATAACTGCAATGACTTAAAAACTAGTTGGCTGAGTATTCCAATTAAACCAAAAATTTTCTAAAATTCCCAGGTGCATGCAATTAGCAGGAAGCAGATCTCTAGATTGTAGTTCTATTTTAATCCTGGCTTAACTAAATCTTTGTTCTGAATAGTTTGGTCAACTCAGGGACATCCTTTAGGTTTAGAAGTTAGTTGGAGTTTACAGAGTAAGTGGGAAAAGATTAATTTAGAGTTTTGTCCTTAAAAAAAAAAAAAAATCAATTTATTTCAGTGGTTGCAACTTGAAAAGCATGCTTATACAGCAGAAGACTATTCCAATTAACATTATTTCAAATTAAACTGAAGAATCACTGATTTATTCTTATTCCCATTCCCTGACCTTTTGAATAATGAAAGCTGCTCCTGTAAACCTTAGGCCAAAGTGAATTTGATTCCATTCCTCATTTACTATCAATGACTTTGACATCTTGGAATATAACTGAAAATGAACACAGCATCTGTGCAATTAATTGATTTTTTTTTCCCCCTGAAATGGTGCTTTGGGACAAAGTAGAAGTGATAGGAAAACTTCATATTCTGTAAAAGCATGGTGATCCAGAGCAGGGCTTTTGAAGACTGTTGGCTAACTGCTTGAAAAACCTGGCTGACTTCTTATTAGCCTATAAGATACAGGAAGCTAAACCATGTTTTCCATACATTTTAGATTTAAATAAGCAGACTTATAATATGAATAAAAAATAATGTAACAATTTGCCTCTCTTTCAGGCTTATATCCAAATGCTCTCTTCGAACTTGCCCTGCTAAGCCTTTAGTGTCAGGGTTGATTAACAGAAAGGAGGAGATAGAGGGACTGTTCCTCGTGACATTTAGGTCAGCTCTGATGCTCTCTGGCGTGTATCTAGGCCACGTCTAATTAATCCCAGAATATTCCATCGCTGCTGGATTACCTCTGTCAGCTTCTCCCACAGAAACCTGGCAGCAAAGATTTTTACCTTAGGTGAGGAATTTCCCTTTTCTAAAGGCAAATGGGCGGGGTTTTTTCATAGTCTAACTATGTTGCATAATGTTTATGCAACAATTTATAGAGCCCTTAGGATATAAAGTATTTAGTAGGGGTGAATACCTTTACTTGAAATTAGTGGAATATTGCCACTGATTTAAATAGAGCCAAGATTTCACCTCGCATTGTTTTTGGGATAAAAGTTACCAGCTATGGCCTTCTCAACTCTAAATTTGACGCTGCTATTCAAAAGAATCACATATATTTTTCTTTGTCTAAGCCAAATGTGTATACAAGGTGTTTAATCAAATTAAGACCAGAAAATAGAGGAGAGCTGCAAAATAAGTAAGTCAGTCACCTAAAAGCCTGCTGCAGCTCAGGAGAAGTTAAGGGGCTGAGTTGTATTTGTGCACTTTTGTAGTTTACAGTCTTCCGTGGTCATTACCAGAATTACATAAACAGTTTGCAAATACACTCGTCAGCTTGGGGAGATGCTTAAATCAAGACGAGCTGTGGAGCAGTGGATACACAACTGATGACAAATAAAGAAATAATCCAGCACACTTATTGAACTGAGGATACACTGCTTTCATGTTCTGTTTATCACAATAGCGATGCACAGAATCACAGTACTAAAAATAAAGCATTAATTAGCAATGCTAAATTTATATGCAATTATGCAAGGTGTTGGGTGTCTCAAGAAGTACCGCATTTGCATCCTGAGGGCAAAGTATTGTGACTTTAAAAATCAATGCTCTATAAACATGCATTCATCTAGTATGTACAAAGTCAGATGATTTTTTTATACCTGATGATAAAGTACTAGAAGACAAGACAACTTATTGCTTGCAGAACAAGAAATACCTGTTATTGGAGATCTATTAATATGCACTTAAAACATAGGCCAAGAACAGCACAGACATTTTTGTAGTGGGCGAGGTATGTTTTTTAACCCCACCCTCAGCTTTTCAAATTATGTCCTTAGAATCTCCTTTATTTAAACATCAAAAGGATTTTCACTGCATTTGGTACAGCACTGTAGTCAAAATCCTCATTTAAATGCTTCTACTGATACCTTCAGAATGATGTAATATTACAAATGTAAATAAGATGCAGATTTTTCACATACTTGTTTTCCTTTCCTATGTGAGTTGATTACTAAAGCAGGAAATGCTATTCATAAATGCTTGATACCAACACATTTAAAAAATCCCTTTAAAAACTTCTTTTTTTAAATTTAATTTGAGAAATTGTCAAATCAGTATCGACCATGAGTTTTGCCTGAATTAAGATTTACCTGCCCTTCAAAAGTGTGGTTGTGCGTCAGCTGATACCTGCATTACATGCCTCACATCTACATACTGTGTTTTAGAAGTCATCTTATGTTTTAGCTCACATTAGACGCAGGAAAAGCAGATTTTCTTGGATGTAGGATGAATGGACCTGCAGCGTAAGTACATATAGATGTATCGCATTACATAGCCAATGCTGTGAAAGTGCCAAATCCCACTTGTGCTTAACGTTTTAGGATGAACCCACAGATAGGTAATAAAATAATGTAGATAGGTAATAAAATAATGTCATTTCGATAGGTGAAAAATGCACACAGGCTAGTGTTGTGATATTAATAATATTTCAAGTTAGTGTAAACTGTCACAATTCACATTGCTCTTCCGCCAAGGTCCCCTACTATGATACTGGACTTCACCACAGGAGAGGGACTCTCATCTTTTTTCATCGTGGCCCACGTTTCTGGCTGTATCTCAGAGTCCTACAAGCACATGCGGCAACGGTGTGCACTAAGGCAGGTAGGCTCTGCCTGGATTTTGGTCATGCAGCTGAATTCAGAGCTGATGGATGAACTAGATTTGTACAGGCATTTCTAGCAGTGATGGGCTTCCTGATGCTATGCATTAAGTAAGGTACCAAAATAAGCTTGATGGTGTGGGACAGCATACAGTTACTGAGAGATTACAGCATATTTGTCCATTTGCTTTAGGAATGTTACCCCTTCTTGTGCTCCATCACTCAGTTCAAACACTGTACAAACTGTGGTTTGGCGGTGGTAGCAATATGAAGACACCAAAATGCTCTTTAACCTCATCATTCCCCATCATGTACAATGCCCACTAGGCTGCTAAATTTTCACCACTTTTTTCTGACCAGCCTCTCAAATTCATCAGCCTCAAGTAGCTGAGCAGGTTGTAGACTATAAGTGACGGTTACAGTTCTTGGAGTGGACTATTGTTTCCATATCAGCTCGATGAGACAGAGATAGATGGGCATTGGAAAGGGGAGTTATTTGTGTGGATTTTAGAGGCTCTAAACTTTGATTGTTATTGCCCTGTACACAGCAGAACAACACAAAGTTGTTATTCAAAAAGTATATTGGTCAAGTGTCCTGGTTTCGGCTGGGATAGGGTTAAATTTCTTGCTAGTGCTGTGTTTTGGATTTAGTATGAGGAGAATGTTGATAACACACTAATGTTTTCAGTTGTTGCTAAGTGCCCTCCTAGTCCAAGGGCAGCTCCCATGCCTACTGACTGAGCTAGGTACACAAGATGGGAGGGAACATAATCAGGACAGCCAACAGGGTATTCCATACCATGTGACGTCATGCTCAGTATATGAATGGTAGGCGTGATCCAGGAAGTACCGATCACTACCTGGTTATCGGTCAGTGCAGGTGGTGAGCAATTGCGTTGTGCATCACTCATTTTGTATATTCTATCATTATCATTATTATTTTCCCTTTTCTGTTCTATTAAACTGTCTTTATCTCAGCCCACAAGTTTTTCTCACTCTCACCCTTCCGATTCTCTCCCCGCCCCACCAGCGGGGGGAGTGAGTGAGTGGCTGCGTGGTATTTGGCTGCCTGCCAGGTTAAACCACAACATCAAGTTAACTTAAAAATCCCTATGTTCAAGAATCTGGATTTTAGACTCTGTTAGGCATAATTTGCCCTGTAATACCTACAGAAGTTAATTAAACAAGTATGCTTTCTAACCCAGAGATGCACTGTTAACTTAGGCAGGAGTGATCAATAACTTGCACTTGCTGAAAGAGTAAGTGCACATAGCACATGTAAAATGCATGCAATTATCTTAAAAAGAGCTTTTACATTCTTATGAGTGGCTGCACAGCTTGAATTGTTGTTGAAAAATTAAACTAGTTCATTGTATGCCTCCCAGAAATTGCTTCATCTGATAATGGTGTCCTCTCTGATCATTGAAACCTTTCACCAAATCCTTCCTTTCCTGCTACTGCCCTTTTGTTATTCTGTCATTCTTTCCTCTCCCTCAAAAAAATGACTGTTTTATACAACAGAAGTTCCTCGTCAGGCTCCAATCTTGATACTAGGATTTCCAGTTTCCTGGTCAATTATCTGGGTAGAGTTAAATGATTCTCTCTGTTCAAGTATCGGCAATAATCTCCATTATGAAGGCAAGTGTTTCATCCCGCCCCATGGTGCATGGAGAGGAACAGCGATAGCATCAGCATTTACACTCACTATGTAGACTAAGAAAAATCCGGATCTTTTTAAAGCTTCTGGTGTCTCAGCCTTCTCCCTGCTACTTGCAGGCGTGGGAGAACTTTCTCACAGTGATCAAACAAGCCTCCAGCACTTTGGAGTAATACCAGCCTGCCGCTGATGAGTCCTGAGACCTGGTGTAAAAGCCAAAGAATAGGCAGATGCATTCAGTAAGTATCTCTCACTGTTCGAGAACTTCTGATGGGCAAAGTCCTTAACAAGTACCTGTATGCTGCCCAAGTTCATGACTTTGGGGTACCTCACCTCCGCACAGCAGCACATGCCTTCGTTACGACAGTCCTTGTATTAAATGTACCGACACCAGGGCTCTCAAGAAGGGGCAGAAATCAAGCTGGCAAATTTTCACATAGTCGTCTGAACACACCCAACTTTCCACCAAGTGTAAGCTCAGGGGTTCTGGGGATGATCATCCTGGTGAGTTTTGTACCGAGGTAGAAAAGATGGTGCTTTTTTTTTGTTTCTTTTGACATAATAAGGATCCAGTGTCCATTGTTGGTTATCCCAGATCTGCAGCACTGTCCTATCGTATTTATTAAAGTTACATAGCTAAAGAATGGCATTATGTAAATTGATCTGTCTTGAAATCCTTAGCAGATGCATCTGGTTTTCTTCATTCTCTTGTGATGTCATGTTTCAAATTCAATACATTATTTTATGTATCCTGCTGACAGTGTTTATTTTTATGACCATGAAACTCTCAGTGCTTGTCTATTCTTCCTCAACGCTGACAGTACTCTGAACATGGCACCGGCTCACTGAAGCAATGAAAATGAAATAAGAGTCATCACAGAAATGAGTCTGCTTAACATCAGGACGGAGATTCCCTTGCCTTCTGGTTTTGAAATTTCAGTACACAAAATGCAAAAAGATCCTAGGAGCTCTGCAGCACAGCAAGGGAGTACAAAACTTGGGTCCTGTCGTGCTGACCTGGTTCAGCTCTTTATTTATCTTTCTCTGCTGTCTTTTGCTTTGTACACTGTCTGTTGTGTATCTTCGTCCCATGTTTGCTCAGTGCCTAGCACAGACTAGTCCACTCTGTTTCCAGAGCGCCTACAGGGTGGTGCACGTATCACAGTCTCTTAATCCTGGAAGAAGTTGAGACACAACCTACTTATCTGGGAATTTCAATATGTTTTCTATAGATACAAAAAACCCGCAGGAATTTCACAAGATGTATCTGCACTAATTAGAGTCAGTATCGTTTGCATGCCAGAGCTTTCCTCATCACCTCCAACTGCCCGCCTCCCCCCGCCCAAGTTTTAATATTTTAACATATTGTTGTGGTTTAACCCCAGCCGGCAACTGAGCACCACACAGCCGCTCGCTCACTCCCCCCCGGTGGGATGGGGGAGAAAACTGGAAGGGTTAAAGTGAGAAAACTCGTGGGTTGAGATAAAGACAGTTTAATAGGGAAAGCAAAAGCCGCGCACACGAGCAAAGCAAACCAAGGAATTCATTCACTGCTTCCCATCGGCAGGCAGGTGTTCAGCCATCTCCAGGAAAGCAGGGCTCCACCACGTGTAATCGTTACTTGGGAAGACAAACGCCATCACTCCGAACATCCCCCCTTCTTCCTTCTTCTTCTTCCCCCAGCCTTATATGCTGAGCATGACATCACATGGTATGGAATACCCCGTTGGCCAGTTGGGTCAGCTGTCCTGGCTATGCTCCCTCCCAGCTTCTTGCGCACCCGGCAGAGCATGGGAAGCTGAAAAGTCCTTGACTAGGTTGAACACTACTCAGCAACAACTAAAACATCAGTGTGTTATCAACATTATTCTCATACTAAATCCAAAACACTATACCAACTACTAGGAAGAAAATTAACTCTATCCCAGCCAAAACCAGGACACATATCATCCCTTAAGGACACATTTGAAAATGAGTTTCACACTCACAGTCCATCTCCAAAGCAGTAATAAATCCCATGACAATTTTTGTTTTCAATAAACCAGCTTGCATAGCAAGTCGCAGCTTCCATTACTGTTAAGTTGCTTAATTCCCTAAGACCCTGTAGGCTGAAATATCTGCAGCTGTTGACTGGATATATAAATACCATTGACTGGATATTTCATCTCTGAAAATATAAGTACCTTTTGTGCATCAAATATGATATAGTACTTTTTTTCTATGTATTTTAATAAGCTTTCATCACTATTTTTACCCAATCATTCTTAAGGCCCACAGGCCATATGCTGAATATGTATAAATCATACAACTCCAAATACATAAAAGAAACTATATTCAGTTGTCCGAGGATTTGGCTTCCTACTTCCAGTTTTACCAGACTTTTCTTCAACTAATCTTGCAAATGCCTTAACCACATCCAATTCCTACTCTACCCCTCTCAATCCCTTTCAATTACCTCCTTCTTAACATATAACCCCTCCGTAATTCTTTCCTTTTAAATCCTTTTAAATCCTATTTTTTTCTTCTTCATTTTTTTTCTTAAATTAGCTAATTGTTAGAAGCATTTGTAACTCTTTGAAATTGTACTTCTGAATGCATTGTGGTATGTTGACTCTAAGGGCTAAAGTTTCTAAGCAGCTTTCAAAATAATGAGATTTGTGTGCATGACTCCCTTGCACTGCTTTAAAGATTTACTCTTTAGAGTTAAAAGATTTTTTTAAAAATCATCTTCTTTGTGCTGCTGGCTTGTAAACACTATGCTCGGAGCATGCATCCTTTACAGCACAGTTACCCTTTTCTCTTCCAAGATACTTGCTGTGCTTGAAGAGCTTGTGAACATATAACCTTAATGTTCAACTTTATAACCTAAGGGCGCGTCATCCTTCGCAGCAGCTGATACGCTCTGCCGTTTTTTCCAATTTGCCTCCAGTCTGCACTTAGCATTTGTATGTGTAAAACCTTTGCAGTAGGCATTCCTTTAACAGAAGATGCATCCTCTTTCTTTGCATGACCAATATTTCCACCGATAAGTGGCAGCAACTTGTAAAGTTTCAGTCCAATCCAAAATGGTAGACTCATGTGCCACATTTTTCAAGTTAGCAATGGCTAAAACGTTAATCTAAAATGCCTGGGTTTTGCAGGCTGGCTTGGCAGCCACAATTGTTCCTGACATTTCATAGTCTGTTATACTTTGTATTATTATTTCACGTCCAGTTTCATGACAAGCAAGTCTGCTTAGGACCTAATTGTTGCCTGCAGTATGCTTGACCTGGTAATTTGGGTTGGGTTTGCTGAACCTAAGCTTGGATGCCTTTGTTCACTTTCCCACTGATGCCGTAGCACAGGTATGCCAGCGTGCCACGTGGCTGGCTGGCTGTGCCAGACAAGGTGAGTTGGCTTCATTGATTGCGCCGGTTGGTCCTGGAGTATTTGCATTGTCTGAGGTAACCCCGGCACTCCCCCGTCCACGCCTGCTGCTGTGCGTGCTCTCCCCGCGTGCTGGCCAGCAATCTTAAACCCAAGGTTAGCACTCCCTGATGTGAACCAGGGCGCAGTCAGGTGTTGTTGCTTTTTTCCCTCCTTCACCTGCCTCCCCCGGCACAACTAAACCAGCTCTCATCCTGCTATTTTCTTCAGAGCTAATCAAAGCATGTGCTGAAGCATTTTGCATCCCAAAAAAGCATATTATTCTATTGTTTCCTCCATGTACCACACTGAGTTCCAAGTTTTTGCCTCATTGGCAGCTTTTTGGTTAACTAGGCGATTCTATTAATAATGAGCTATGTGAAACATAATTACAAATAATTGGAGAATAAGAATGCTATGCAAGTCTCCTGGAAGGGAGACAGGAGAGGGAAGGAAGGAAAAAAAAAAAAAAAAAAAAAGAGTGCCATCTAGTACATGTATAGGTTTTCACACACGGCCTCACTTGCCCTCCCCTTTCCTCAGGGATTATGGGATAGTGACTTTATGATGACCTTGTTATCATGAAGTTAGATACATGCCTAAGTCATCATCTGTTCTTTATGCTGCCTGGAGCTGTGTAAGTGTATTGGTTTTTCCATAATTAAGACTGCAATACCCACTGATTGGATTTAACTGTTCCCTGAAGAAAAAAAAAAAAATTAAACTGTTAGCTGCAGACTTCTTAAAAACCCTGGAAAATGTTAGGGTTACAGAATAACATGCATTACAGATAGACACGAAAAGCTGAAGGTAGAAAGATAAAGCATAAAGAAAAGTTAAGACTGTTGAGTATTTCCATATGTTAAGGTGTTTAAAAGGCTTCATTCTTATCTATGCTCTATTTCTTCCTTGTAACAACTATGCTTCTATAATTATTTTTTAAATCCTTAATACCACTTTAACACCAAGTGTGTTCTGTAGGTATTTTAAAGTGGTTTTGTTCTGAAGAAAGTTTCCTGCATTCAGAATCACCGATGTGCTCAGCATGCACTGGGAGTAGAGGCGGCTGCAGCACCCAAGGATGTGGCTGAATCCTCAATACACATTCCCACCCAGCACCTTGTAGTTTATCCTCTTTAAACACAGGGGTCTTTTTTTTTTTTTTCTTTTTCTCTTCATTTTGCTGCCCAGTGAGGTTACTTGGCATAGCCTCTTTAGGAGAGGCGAAGGAAAGGAGACCAGAGTCAGGCTTTTGTTCCTTGGCTAGTGCAGCGTTTCAGGTCAGTGAGCCAGGCTGCGTTTGCTGCTGTGCATTCAGCCTCTTCCCTGTATTAACCCCAACAGTCTTGATTCACCTTTGGGGAGAAAAATGCATTTCTTCTCAAAGTAGTTATCAGATGTTCAGTTACAGTTTATACAGGTTTAAGGAAGTGTTACACAAATGCTTTAAGAACACAAGAGTGAATTCCTGCAATCATAGACAGCCTTAAGCATAACAGGGTGCACCAAAAATTGTAATTCTTTAAAAAGCTTTCCAGCCAGAGGATGATCCTGCCTGGACCTGGTAAATGGACCCAACAGTTCCCACAAATTCAGCCTGTCATAAGTGGTAGGACTAAGCGGTCTCTGATGACCCCAGACCTGGTACCGAAACCAGCGTGCCGTGTTTTACATCTGCTCTGCTAAGTGCTGGAGCTGGAGAGTGCAGAAAACAAGCCAAAGGAAAGATATTTTTCTCCTTTTTGATGCCAGCTCTTGCAACTCTGGGGCTTTTTCCATAGGGCCTTGGTCCTTGCAGCTTTATGAATAACTTCTAGCCACGACAACTAAAGAAAAATGCAATCTTCCCATCCTCGCTCCCCAAGCCCTATCACCCTCCACTCCCCCAAAAACCCACCGAGAGCTCAAATATCCCTGAAGTCAATGCAAACACATTAAGAATATACTTTATGAGGTGAACGGGTGAATTTTGGATGCTTGCCACTAGCAAACTGTTTTGTCTTTCCAGCTTCAGAGTTGTGCCTCTTCCTCTTCTTTGAGGATAAAGCTTCCCAGGCTTTCTAAAGGTCTCTGGTGACCTTTTCTGGACTCGGCTGGCTTTGTCAGCAGGGAGGACTTCTGTTGCTATGGCAGTGGGAGCCAGGGCCCCTGCTCCAGTCAAAAGGGTTGAGGAATTTCTTCTGAAATTTCTTCTTCTTGCCACAAGTGAGACAGCAATTAGATGAACCCTTCAGATATCGCAAGGATATATATATATGCTGCCTGGGTTATCTGACATGGCATCCTTTGCTGCAGATAGATAGCTATGTGGTTCATGGAGCAAATTACTTTTTTGTGAATTTGCAACTTAAAAGGTCTATTTTGGGAGCTCTTCTATACTTGATTAACGTCACCATGGCCTGAGAGCACGTGCTTCAGCATGGTGGGCGGTGGTGTACCCTGCAAGTGGAGTTAGAGCAGCCATCCCACTGGGGAGGTGGGGACCTCCTTCTGCGCCTGCCGACTCCAGAGCAGAGCCCACACCTCCGGGGAGGCCTGGCACCCACACTTGAGTTTGTCAGCTGCCCCTTCGCTTCTCTGCTGAGCCAATGCAGTATCCCGTGGCCCTTTCAAAAGCAGGTGGTGTTAACTTTTCCTTCCCTGTTAAGCACATCGTGTTCTTCATTTATGAAAGGCAGAAAACAACCTTCATTATTTAAAACCACCTAGAAAACTTTACCTTTTAGGAAAGTTGCCTGTGTCTCAGCCGATTAGACAAAATAATGTTTTTTTTGTTTGCACAAAGCAAACATTACTGTCACTTTTTTGTATATGTGACACCAAACCATGCAACTGTTCTCACTTTCCACCAGCTCCATCTTGTTGGAAGGAAGCCAAGTCCCAATAGTTATTCTCCTTTTAAACCATATTTCATTAAGAACTAGCGGACTCCTTGCCCCCACCACGTGAGCAGCTGCAGATTCACAAACCGTCCGGCACTGCGGAGCCCACTGCCTTCGCTGGGATTTGGCTTTGCTTATGGGAACATCTCCATGCGAGTAAGCTCATATTTGGTCCTCATACACAGCTGTTGCCATTACAATCAATAAATCTTAAAGAGAGGCGTGCAATACGGTTTTGGGACCAGACGCACTCTAATGACAGCAGCACAAAACTCCCTTGCGCCAGTTCACTCTGCGCACGCGACACAGCGAGACCAAGGGGCTGCAAGGGGCTGCCCGCGGGCTATGCATTAACCGGCTCTTCCCATCCTTTCTTACGCCCTGCCACTTCCTCCCCTCGCTTGTCATTACCTCTAAAGGATCTTTGGAAAAAGAGATGGTGTGGGGAGGTTTTTTCCTCCAGCTGATCAACGAGATCATGATTTTTTTTTTTTTTCTTTTTTTTTTTTTTTCCTTGAGAGCCAGAGAGAAAGAGAAGGACTAAGATCCATTCTCAGGGAAAATGTTCCTGTTTGGTGAATGGTCTAAGACCACTAAACTAACAAAGGCAAAGAGGTTAGGTTTTCTACCTTGCTTAAAAGCAGAACACTTACAAGCTTATGTTAACCTTCTCCAGAAAAGCAAATAAAGACTATGATCTATAAAAAAAAAAGTCTAAAAAACTCCACAAGAAGCCCAACATGCCTTACATGGCACATGCTATAAAAACTCGGATCTAAATCAGTACTGATTTTGGAAGAATATAAATTCAAATATATGAGCTGGTCAAAATTTAATCCTTTTACTTAAAGAAAATTGCTTAACACACAAATGAAAACCTTAGTTAAAACAAAGCTGTAAGCTTTAAATGTATACATATACTGACAAAAAAAAAAGTCTTAAACTGCTGTTAAATTGTCTGTAAATTGCTGCTTTTCTGGGTAGAGTAAATATTTTGTGATATATTGTTGTCTCTTCATCCAAAATGCAAACTATTTTCTTTATTACTGCTACTACACATGCTTTTTTAAAAAATGAACTGCAATATTTGCATATGCCAACCTCTGTGCTCAGACACCAAGTAAAGAATATTGTGGCAGGCAAATAATAGAAAAATGTTTAGTTCACCTTGCTTCAAATATGTGCTTTAAAAGGGAAATATTTTACTCCAGGTTTACTTTGATGGAAGCTCACAGGGGAACTGAAAATATTAGAGACCTTATTCATGGCTAGACTGTCCTTAATTTCTTCACATATGCATTGACAAATCTGTCCTGAGAATCACCACAGCTTCAGCCTTTTAAGAGTAAACGAGCTGAAGATTATCTCAGTAATGGGTCAGATGAAAGACTGATGCAAGAGAAAGATTTTTTGCGTGGAACAAGAGTTCGGCAACATCCCCTACACCAAAAGTAGCCAGCACAAAGGACATGAAATTTCTGATTTTTGCTTTTCATTTACTGGAAGTTGGAATGTGATAGCTCCTAATCCAGTAAACTCCTTTTCTAGTACTGTTTTGCATTTCTTAATGCAAAAGCTATGTCAGAAAGAGGGAAGAGGCAGGATGTTGTACTCAAAGCTTTTAACAAAGTACTAAACTCTCTTCTAATTACACACAAAAAAAGTTATGTGAGAAATGTTTACTAACCTGCAACACAGCATCACATTTTGCTAGATATGCTGCCAGGTAATACACACAAAGCTACCTTTTTTCCATCCAGCTCGCCTAGGCCATGCCATGTTGCCTATCAGCAATTTTTGGTATCAGTCCTGGTAATTTTTGGTACTATTGCTGGTATTGCCTATACTGCAAAAAAAAGTGTCGTCTTCTTATCTCAGCAGAAATGGCAACGAGCACAGCAGCGACACAAATAGCACTGGGCATGCTGACAGCCAGGTGGGATGGGAAGCAAGGCCATCTCGCCTTTGCTCAACAAGGCACACACTGCACCGTCATCCTTGCCAAGTGGCCAGCGTGCGGATATGGCAGGCTGTAATTTCTTGAGTTAGAGCCTTGGAAAGCAGGTTAGAGCTCCTAAAAGGTCAGGGCCACAGATCTTAGTTTTGTAACATGCTGTTTAAAAGAAATAAACTGAAACTAGCAAATGCAGCTTGCCATGAATTTTTGTAGTCCTATGTCCACAGTTACTCAAGACGTGTGTGCCAGTTGGCTAGTGTGCCTTGTTGGTACCACATTCATAACCTTTTAGTAGCAAAAAACATCTGCATTCTCAGTGGATCACATTGCAATTTTGTCTTCCCACCCACCCCTATTTCCCCACCTTTTCCTCCCCATCCCAGCTGCTATTTCAGAAACAGTTAAATAGACAGTTCTTGCTCTCAGGTCTAAGCAACAACTGCAAATGACTTCATAAGCTCCCTTACGGTACTGACACTTGACTTGCCAACATCAAATAGTCACTGACCTGATTTTGGGTTGGCCTGGTCTCCTTTCAGTGATGTGTCCCAGTGCTTGGAAAGTCAGGGTCATATCTTCTCAGAAGGTTGCAAATGCAGGTTTCTTGGCATGAAAATGCTGGAGCCACAGCTGGTCACTAATCAGGAGGTACAAACAGGAGCCCCTGAAGCAAAACAGCTCAAAAAAACTTGAGAGTGCATCTGTAAAGGCTTTATATACCCTTTGGTATGGTCTGTTGCTGTGTGGGGTTGGTGAGGAGCTGGGAGATTCGGGATTGTGCAGGTGACAGCAGTTTCCTCCTGACTAAAGCCCCCTGTGCTGGTGCCAGCGTGGACCCACCTGGGTCCACCTGAAGTGTGCGGGGTGGCCTAAGGAGGCACTTCGGGGGGATGCCCACTGGTGACTGGCTTCCTGCTCTCAATTTGGCTTCTGGGAAGCACTGACGAGATGAGGATAACAAAATAATTGGGATACAGTGTCCATCTTCTAGTCTAGTTCAGGCAGTAGCTACCGAGCCAACCTCTTTGGCAAAGGGCGGTGAGTTACTAGCTTGCAGGTGCCACCGCTGGGGTGAGTCTCCTGGCTGCGCTTTCTCAGCTCTTCCCGCCTGCCCGCCTGCCTGTTGGGTGCTACTTTCCTTCCACCTGTCAGTTTTCCCCCTGCCAGAATGAAAGTTTACCCTGGCATTTCCTTAAAGTAGAAGCTTATTAGTTCTAAATCAGGAGACACGCTTAACTAACAGAGTGGTGAAGGTCACTTAAGAATCACTTAAGCAGAGGGGGAAAAAAAAAAAAAATTCCTGATTTTTTTCCCCCTCATCTCAAAAGCCAAAAAAGAGTCTAACTAGAGTAATCCAAACACAAACAGCCCACCAGACACCCTCTTCCGCTTCCTCTCCCCAAGGCCTCCACTGAAGAGATCACTACAATCCCCCTTCAAAACGGAGGCGCAGCCCCTGCCGCTGACCAGGAGTGCACAGGGGTGGCTCCTTCCCACCCGCCTGGGGCACTTTGCTGACCAGAGCTCATAGCGTTACCATCGGGCAGACAGGCGACACGTCTCCGACTGGCGCGGGGAGTTACCAGTCAGAGAAGCAGGGACGCAAGTGCTGCCATTGAGCTAACAGGCAGCTACCGCACCAGCTGGTGGTGTCACAGGCTTCTCCTGGTGGAAATCCAGGCCGCGGGCGGCTGCGCTCCGCAAGCGCTTTCGAACGGTGGCTGCTAACATGGACCTGTATCTGAAGGCTGAGATCTTGTAGCTGCCGTTGACCTCCTCTGTCGGAGCAGCCTCCCTCCTGCGCAAGGAGCTGCCCAGCCGGGAGGATCACAAACCGCCCTCACCCTTCCCCACCCCTGAGCATCGCAGAGCAGGGAGGGAGGCGGGGAGGTAGGAGCCAGGCTTGAATGCTCCTCTGCTTCCAGACCGGCAGGAATACATGTGGCAACATCTCAGCTGTGAAGTAAAAGAAGAGTCAAAGCAGAAACCCACTCAGCATCCCTGTCCCATGCTGAAATGCTGTGTTCGGAGTTGATAAACGTGTGCCAGTAACTGCTGTGTAACTCCTGTCCATCACTTGTCCCTGCAACCAGGGACAAGCCACTCATTTCACAACGAGATGCAGTCCCATCTCCTTTATTTTCTCCCCACTTCAGGTCTTATTACTCTCCTGATGTGTCCTTACCTGCAAAAGCTCTTTAAGGTTTTTCCTTTAAGTTTTGCACCTGATGTTATCAAAGGTAATTAGATAATTGATACACAATTCACATAAGGTGCTCTGGTTTCTCATGGTGCTTTCCCCAGGCTGTGAACTTTAAGTGATGCAAATGGAAGAATCCTCTGTTGTTTTACTGTGTTTAACTTTAGGCTACGTTAAAACTAAGGCCT
Organism: Fulmarus glacialis; assembly: GCF_000690835.1. Lineage (NCBI taxonomy): Eukaryota > Metazoa > Chordata > Aves > Procellariiformes > Procellariidae > Fulmarus > Fulmarus glacialis. The sequence goes on along the minus strand of NW_009199205.1, from coordinate 23,090 downwards.
AATTGTTTTTGATGTATCTAAAGCACTTTATTGTTCCTTTAATAACAACTTTTCTTTGTTCCTAGTTGTTTCCTTGCCAAGGGTAGTGCCTGTAACATTAATGACTCCAGCCCTATTAGGGATTTGATAAGAGTGTTTGTTATTCATAAAATCCCCCTCACTTGTCTTTTGTTTTATTGTTGTTGTAGTCACCATTTTAGTTTATCATCATTCTGGAATGATATTTACCAAGCTTTGCTCAGTAGGACTGCCTGTAAGGAGTTAGTCCCAAACAGTTTAAGTAGAAAGTTTAGGTGGAAAATAACAGTTTTTCTTTTTTTTTACAGTTGGGGATGCCTTCAGCTTGTATTTGACTATAGCACCCTTTTGAGCTCTCTAGACAAGGAACAGTCATGTATTTTCAGTGCATGCTTATAGTTTTCTTATTTTTGCTACTTTTGACATTCAGAGATCTTCAGAAGCAATGTTCACTTTAACTGTTCCCTCAGAAAGCTGCCTGAATAAATAAAAATTAGATTGTGTCCAGTTAAATCCTACCACAACTCTGTCATATGCAGTGGATGTCAGGGATTAATTTAATCAACTAATTTAGGTTAGAAAGTTTTATGGTAGAGGTACAGCATTGAAGAACTGAAGTGTATGGGTATGCATAAAATTCAGTTATAAAAAAAGAAAAAGAATTCCTTTAAAGATAAATAAAATAATAGGTAATAAGCAACTCTTCCTTCCCTAGTCTTTGAAGATGATTGACTCTTGATGTTCCCCTATATGACTCCTAAACGTCTGCAGTGTGGGTACCCACCTTCAGTAAGCTAATCCTGCTTAGGAAGGTGATGTATTTTATATCTTATCAGTTGTAGATAGGTGCTGGGAATTCCTAGTGTGGGGTTTTTTTTGGTGTGGAAGGGGGACAAATAAATCTCTACTTACATGACTTTTTACTAGAATCAAGTCCTCACTGACTTTTCCTATGCTTCCTTACTCGTCACTTGAGGAGTATTATGTGTGTATGACTGTTTTGTGCTCACTTCTGTATTTGCCTCTTATTTAAGCGGCCATTTGAGATATGAGTTCTGATATTGCCAGAGCTAACGGTGTTCTTCGTTGGAGAAGACGACTTTGGTTTCTATGGATATTACACAGCCGGTGTGGCCGGGGGCTGTGGGAACGGTGAGCAGCCGAACGGCCCTGGGCAGCCCTGCAGATGGTTGGGCTTGTCCGGTCCTTCACCCACTCGACACAGCAGGTTATTTTAGCAGCAGTAGATGTACAACAAATTGAAACATTAATGCTGTAGCTTCTGAGAGGTATTTATTAATTCAGATCATGGTAATTTTTTTTTTTTAAACTGTACTTCAGCAATCTTTTACTTTGTATTCCGTCACGTAATACATCCAAATATAAAATAGGACAGGTGTACAATTTTTATTCCATATTCAGCTTCTTAATTACAGTCTAGTAATTTACAGACATGTGCTCTCTGTAAATTCTTTAAGGATGTCTTCAAAACATTATTTTAATGCATCCGTAAGTTGGTCAAAGCTTCTACAGCTGTTGTTTAATAACATCTAAGCCAGCTATCTCAGACTAGTCAGCACAGAAGTGCATGTTTTCCTTTTACTTATTATAATGTATATATTAGTAATTGTAGTCTATTGTATAATACTTCAAATGCACACACCTGAAAATATTTTCTGCATTTTTTCAGAGAGCTGTATTTCCTAAATTACAATAACCAAAGGATTTCACCTTGATTCCCAGAAAGTTAGACAACTCCATCTTACTTGTTGATTGAGCTCTACTAGCCGCATATCAGCCCAGCTCATCACTGGCTGCCTTGCGTACTAGCACATTGGATAGGGATTACACAAAGTTGTCTCCAGCTCTTCTTGGCCCTTTAAAAATAGTTTATAATAGTTGAATTGCGAGGGAATGTTTTGTCCTGAATGTTGTTTAACAGCGAGTGAAGGCTGTAATTCCAGACTCTCGGAGAAGTGAGAGAAATGGATATTTTGCAGGATACCTGCAGGAAAGGGTGTTTATTCACAGAGATGCCTGGAAAACACTCTGACCATCAGAAAGACTAGTTGATAAATAGAAGCATCTCAGAGGCTCAGAAGGGACCACAAATTTCTATTTTGCCACCTTGGTAAACCTTGTGTGTGTTTGTGTGGGCTGGACTGCTGTGAAGTGCTAAGAGATGTGCAATGGACCAGATCGTCTGAAGAGCTGGTCAGTACCGAGCTACTTCGGCCAACAGCGTTTGAGGTGGAAAACTGCAGGTCAGGCCAAAGTCGGAAGGAATGTGCCTCTTGCAGGAACAGCAACCGTGGAGAAAGACTCCCAACTCTAAAGATCAGGTTTATATAGCCACGGTGCAGACTTGTATGGAAAACTGGCAGCAGAGCCCTGATGAAGCACCTTTATCCTTCCAGGTGTAGATCACCATGTATGTTCCGATGTAGAGCAGTAGCTGCAATCTGGACGCTGATATGACACGAATAAAGGAAAACAAACTTTAGGGGGGCTTATTTTTCTCCTATATGAAATCCCTCTTCCTCAGCTGACAATCCTTTTAGCAGTGCATTTGTACAGCCTTCACACTGGTACTCTGATTTCCTAGGAACTCGTTTAGTGAAGGGACAGGGTACAACTTCTATCCATGTGTTCTGGTGACAAATAAATGACTCTGGAAGTGTATAAAAAAAAAAGGAAACAAATGAAAGGGTTCTCTGCTAATAGGAAAGAAAAGGTGATGTTTTACTGCCATCTCTGCAAACACAGCTTTGATAATGAGAATCGTGGGGACATCTTGCTATAGATATTAACTTTGCTGACATATTGGGGAATAAACTGGAGCCCTGTACAGCTGAAAGCAAAAGCTGCTGCACGTAGGACAATCTCTTCCTTTTTGGGGTTTTGTAAAAAAAGCCTCTCTGATTCTCTGCAGCTTGACTAGAGGTTAACCTGTATCGTGCATTCCTCAGAGATTACACATCCATTTCAGATTTGAAATAATGCCTTCAGTTAAAGTTGTTATAACCCCTTGGTGGCTTATACAAACGACATTTTAATATAATTCTAACTCAGTTCCTTGTATCTACATTAGCTCAATAAGGATAATCACAAGTTAAAACCTGCTTACCAAGGTTAAGCTCAGCTGCTTCTAAACATTCGTAAGAAGTATATCTACTAAATAAGATGTGTCTGTTCTTACATATTCCCCTCTCTGGGTAGCACTGAATTTTGAGGATGGGTGAGAAGGTAGATCACCAATGCAATTTTCTCCCTCAGAGATGTTTGTCTGACTGTGCAATGAGCTATAACTCTTCCACGGACAAAATCTGTAGTGAGACTGACCCATAACGACAGAACCTTTCCTGTCTCCTCAAGTGCCTTTCTGCTCCCCACCCCTCTGCTAGCACAAGCTGCAGCAAGCAAAGTACCCAAGGCAGAAGGGCTTGTGGCTCTGCCAAGTAAAGATCAAAGCAGCTTTAGTCTTATCTTGAGGAAGGGATCTGCAACAGCAGAAACACCTCTCAGCACAAACCAGAAGGAAGGGAAGAAAGAGGACCAGCATTCTGGCAGAATCCTGCAGATGGGGAGCCAGCAGAAGGGAAGAAACACCAAAAAGAAAAAAGAATAAAGAAAATAATAACTGAAATGGATAAAAAGAGGTGAATGCTGCAAGGAGTCATGAAGGCAGAGCCACACTGTTCTTTTTTTAAAGAGCTGTATGTGATGTCTGAAGAGAAACAGGCATTGTCTTGATCCACACAGGGAGTAGGCAGAGCTACTTTGTACTGATCTGGGTTGACATTTCCTGGAAAATTTAGCTAAACACTTTTCCTCTTTCAAAAAAGCCTGAGATGCAGAGAAATATTAATCTGAGGTAAAACAGTGACCATAATGTTCTGCTTCTACACATTATCCACAAAGCATCCTCAGAAACGCACATACATACCTTTGGTGGAAAACTCAGCACTGGTTTGGTGTCCAGCAAAGCTTTGCTCTAGTTGTGCTCATGTATTTCATGATCAATACATTTCAGATTACGCAGTTCTCTTTATTCTAAATTTAAGTCCTTTGCAGGAGGGGGTGGAACTGATTGCCTCTCAATTCCTGAATATTTGTGATGGAAATAAACACGCAAGCGCCGATATGAAGAGCTATCCAAAATTATCAGTGGCTGACCTTAGTAGGTCATGCTTCCTTCATATCCAGAAATAAACCCGATTCCTGCCTCTTCCCCTTTGCCACCTATTTTCTCCTTCCTTTCTCAATTAAATTGCCAACTCCTAATCTCACCATTTGGCCTTTCACCTCTCCACAAGCTCATGATTCCTGATCTTCTTAATCTAGGATCATTACCATCAATCACTCCTTTAGGCAAGTGAAACCTTTTTTCACAGAGGGATGCCAGAGGCCTACAGATCTTTCTGGCTGATAATATTGTTTTAGTTCTGGTGCCAGTTGGGGTTTTTGACTAAACTGTGCCTAGTGGTGTTTTGTGCCAATTATATGCTCCAACAGAAATTTGCTTGGGCTGTGATTCCTTCCAGCTTGAGTCATTTACTGGGAGAGGTGAAGGATTAACTTAATACTTTGACAAAGCGTTAGGGATACGGCCAAGGTTAATGAGGGCTAAGGTTAATGAGGACCAAGTTTTCCTTTCCTATGTCTTAATGTCTTTTAGATAGTACCACTTACCAGACTTGCCTCATTGCAGCTCCCCTCACATCCCTTACACTGTCCGTGATATCCATCTCAACACCCTATTCATCTGCTTCTCTAAAATGGATCATTGTGACTTTTTCTACATCTTCTGCGGAGTATGAGCTTTCCTGCTGGCCCGCTTTGCAAGGCTCCTCCTCATCCATATATTCTGTGAAGCTGGGCATCTACCGCAGTGGCCGCACAAAAGAAACAAACTTCTCTTTGTGTATAATTAACCTGCTTGACAGTGCTGTGACACCATTAGGTAACCACAAATTCTTATTGTTTTAACCCATGTCCTCTTTGTTCCCCTGTTGTCTGCATTGTTTTCATAAGGGCCACTGAAGCACCTACCGCACTACCAGGTCCTGTAAAAAAGACAAAAATACTAAGATGGGAACCTTACAAATAGCTAAGACTCTTAAGGCATATGAGACTGCAATGTTTGAATGCAATTTTTTCAGGAACCGTTCCTGGAAAGTGAATTTTTTTCTCTGGCACCATGCTGTTCATCTACTGTGCCAAAAGATAGCACATCATTTTCAGAAGTCCTGCCTCAGGAGTAGTACCACTGACATTAATGATACACTGAAAGAACAGAAAGCCACCGCACAGAGCAAATGTAGTTTCTGAATGCTGCTGAAGCTTTGGAAATGTGATGCATTTTTCTGATTATCTCTAGCTAAACTTTCTCATTGTTTGTTTGTTTTTACACAGGTTTCTTAGATAGTTTTTAGAGGGTTTTTTTTCCCTCCATTTAGATTTTATTCAGTCCAGTGCATTCAGAATTATAACACATGGAGGACAAGGAGGTTATCTGAGACAGCCAGCATGACTTCACCAAGGGCAAGTTCTGCCTGACCATCCTAGTGGCCTTCTTTGGTGGAGTGACCACATCAGTGGACAAGGGAAGAGCTATGGATGTCATCTGTCTGGACCTCTGTAAGGCCTTTGACACAGCCCCCCACAACATCCTTTTCTCTAAATTGGAGAGATATGGATTTGATAGGTGGACTGTTTGATGTATGAGGAATTGGTTGGATGGTCGCACCCAGAGGGTAGTGGTCAATGGCTCAGTGTCCAGATGGAGACTGGTGACAGGTGGTGTCCCTCAGGGGTCCATACTGGGACCAGTACTGTTTTATATCTTCATCAATGACATAGACATTGGGATCAAGTGCACCCTCATCAAGTTCGTAGATGACACCAAGCTGAGTGGTGCGGTTGACATGCCTGAGGGACGGGATGCCATCCAGAGGGACCTGGACAAGCTCGAGAAGTGGTGCGTGTGTGAACCTCATGAGGTTCAACAAGGCCAAGTGCAGGGCCCTGCACCTGGGTCGGGGCAACCCCTGGTATCAATACAGGCTGGGGGGTGAAGGGCTTGAAAGCAATCCTCCCAAGAAGGACTTGTGGGGACTGGCAGATGAAAAGCTGGACATGAGCCGGCAATGTGCGCTTGCAGCCCAGAAGGCCAACCGTATCCTGGGCCGCATCAAAAGAAGCGTGGCCAGCAGGTCGAGGGAGGTGATTCTGCCCCTCTACTCTGCTCTGGTGAGACCCCACCTGGAGTACTGCTCCACCTGGAGCCCTCAGCACAAGAAAGACATGGACCTGTTGGAGCAGGTCCAGAGGAGGGCCACAAAAATGATCAGGGGGATGGAACACCTCTCCTACAAGGAAAGGCTGAGAGAGTTGGGGTTATTCAGCCTGGAGAAGAGAAGGCTTCAGGAAGACCTTTTTGTGGCCTTTCAATACTTAAAGGGGGTCTATAATAAAGATGGGGACAGACTTTTTAGCAGGGCTTGTTGCAATAGGACAAGGGGTAATGGTTTTAACCTAAAAGAGGGTAGATTTAGACTAGATATAAGGAATTTTTTGCAATGAGAGTGGTGAAACACTGAGAGGTTGCCCAGAGAGGTGGTAGATGCCACATCCCTGGAAGCATTCAAGGTCATGTTGGACGGGGCTCTGAGCAACCTGATCTAGTTGAAGATGTCCCTGCCCATTGCAGGGGGGTTAGACTAGATGACTTTTAAAGGTTCCTTCCAACCCAAACTCTTCTATGATTCTATGATTCTGTGAAATATGAAATTACAGGAGACCTCAGGACAGATTGAGGTATTACACGTGGTTAAAAAAATCCCCTGTCAGCAACTAACTATACAGATTCACTAAAATTTGATTTTTTTTTTAAGAGTAAAAATCTTAAATAGAAAGCTCTATACACTAAAAATTTACTAAACTATATTATTTATTCACCTAAAATTTTCCAGTCAATGGATACTATTTTAGAACAAGAAGTTCAGCAAAATCTCTTGGTACGCTAGACATAATAGCCAGGTATTTTTCCTTGGGGTTTTTTGTTACCTTTTGTCTTATACTTGCTAATTTTTTAAAGGTCTTTCAAAACTTTCTTTCAGACGGGGCAAGATCCTCAAAATGTTATGTAAAAGCACTCTTGGACCCTTGTGCTCTTTCGAAGAGGATATATGGAACAGATTTGGAAGAGGGTTAAACAAATGAATTAATGAACTTTATAGTACTAATACCAGCTATAAAAAAGCTACTTCTGATCAGCTTTTTTGTTTTCAAGCATTCTGAAATGGTTTCCCTATCAACCTTGATGGATTAAAAACCAAAAATAAATCCATTATCATATTCTTTTTTTAATGTACATCTTGTGTTCTCTTGAAAAATGCAGGGCTAACAGCATTAAAGATTGATGCTCTTTAAATAGAAAATGGATACACCCCTGGTGGCAGCCACATTGAAAGCCTCCCAATACTGCCTTCCTAAAATGCTCCATCCCCAGTCTGTCTGGGTAGGTTACAAGGGTCCCACTCACTCAGTCCCTTGCAGAAGTTATCAGTAAAAATGCAAATGAATTCTGATTATGATGACTTTTTTTTTAAAAATAAAGGTGATATCCACTCTTATAGAGGTGCAACCCATCAAATCAATTTGGTTAAGCTATTTATATGCGTTTCGTCTATGATCTTCTGTGGCATCTGATTTCACTGAGGTTGTGGAGACTTTGATGCCTGGTAAATTGCCAGTAATCAAAGGTTGTTAAGTGCTTGTCAGCTTCCTTTCAAGCTCAGTCTATCTTTATCATGAAGAAGACCTAGTTCAGCAGCTACAGACCATTTATTCCTAAACTGGTAACACCCAGGAAGTATGCATTATATCATTAAAATATCCATAATGTTGCAGAAACATTTGTTCTAAAGCAATCTCATCTTTCTGAAATAAGACTGTGCACAATGAAAAGTGAAGTCTTGTCATGCCTCTGCAACAAGGCTGCTCTCCGACACGTGAAACGCTTTGTTTCCCGGCTCCTCCTCTCTCCTTTAAGCCCTCTTCCCCAAGGCTTCTGTTTAGTTTAGACTCTGGAATATATGCAGGGAACCACATGTGATTTTAGAGTTTTAATTGCACTTGGTGTTTATTCCAGTTTTCCAGTTGCTCTCTCCTGTAGTAGTAGTTTGATGGCCACAAAAAGAGTCAGATAACCTTAAATGGAAAAAGTTTAGGGTAGGTGCTGATATCTTAAGATACAAAGATCTTCTTTTCAGGCATGTTGATTAAATCCCTCTCAGCCATAAAATAATTAGTTGAAAAAAACTGAAGCAAGTCATCAGTTGGGGCAGATTAGTATAGCTCCTCTGAAATGATGAGCCCACAGCAGTTGATGCTACCTGTGCCCTAGATTCAAAATATATTCAGAACTATCTGGTATTTAAAAAAAAATTCTGTGAAGAAACTTCATAGTCTTTTGAAGAAATGCATATTAAAGCTAAATGCTCCTGGTGAAATATGAGAGGAAGATATATCTGTCCATTCTATCAAGTTGTTCCGATGTTTGTTGGGTAGAAAAGATACGGTTGTAGGAAGACTTAAAGAAATTCTGAATGTTAAATTAGTCATGAAATGCTGTTATCAGTGGAAAGCTTTGGAGAACGCCCAAGACAGAATTTAATTTAGAGGTAGGGATAATCATTTATTATTAATAAAACTTTCTGTTGAAGGAGTCCTGTGCTTTGCAAGTCATAACCATTTTGCAAATCCATCATCCCCAACGTCACAGGAGCACAGCTCTGAAGCACTCTGTCCCTAGGGCCACCTTATACCCATAGTAGGGGGATTACAGCTGTCTATGGTGAAGCTGCATGCTAGCTTTTTTTGTCTCAGTTATTAAAAAAGAGAAAATTGCTTAAGCTGAAATCAGTGAGATATAACTGTCTTCACCATTAGTCTAATGTGTCCTATCATTGTTTTCTGTGCAGTTCTGGTTACACTAAATATTTGAAAGATCAGCCCATGAAGTGAAAACAAACCTCTCTCCTCCATCTACCTCTTTCCACTGGTCACATATACATACATATGTATCTATATCACACACATATATGTGTGTATGTGCACGCGTGTTTCTACACCGCACTGTGGCAAGTTCTTATTAAACTTTCCTCAAGATATGGTCGTTCATTTAACCTTTGTATTTCCAGATTGATCAACAGTTGCTCACTGTTGACTCACCACAAACTCCAATACACTTTTCTTATATTTTGCCTATAAAACCTGAAAACATTATGTGAATCATATTTTTTTCCCCAGAACATCTGAATATTAGTTATGTAGATTGTTTTCTGACTGCTAGAGCTTACAATTAGTGTCCAGCTATGAGTAAGGGGAAGGTTTCCTTTGGCAGTGCAAGACGCTGTGCAGTATTACTTAACGGAGGATGCAAAAGGCATAGAAGTTCTTTGCACCAACAGCAGCCTCGTTCCCATTAGACATTTCAAAATCAGACCACTAAGATACAGTCTGACACTGAATGATATAACCCTATCAATCTCTGCATAATATAAATTGCTTAGCTGGTTTAGCAATTCTCCTTTGCCTTTCTATTTTGGGCATACAGTATTGCTTCCAGGACTTTGACAGTTTGGGGCGTTACAATCAGCAGCTTGAGGGCTGCATTTATATTTTAGGCAGCCATTTTCTTCTGTTCCCAAACCCTCTTTCCTCATGTTCAGGCTGCAAATAATGATGCTGTGAGCACTGCACCTGAAGGCTGACAGTCTGCAGTGCCTAGTCTGGTTCTGCGTACTGATAGCTAAACAAATCTGAAGTATCCTCATACAGTAGCCTTACTGCTTCTGTTCCTGAGTGCACCATATATTCAAATTAAATTTAAACAATACCTAAACAAGCTCACTTATTTTAAAATCATAAAATGAGAAGTCTAACTCTATACACACATTTCTCTCAGATTATTTGAAAGATATCTTCACTAACTTGTAGCAATTCCTCAATGTATGGATGCATTTCACAATTTCCAAGTGCATGCATCCCGAATGCTACAGGATCTCATTCCCCTCCTAAAAACCTACAATTTTGGGTCTTAATCTACAACTACAAGGTGCTGCCATAAAATTGCACATAGTTATTGGTTCTAGAACCATCCTCTGGATGCAATCAATGCTGTTTGTGCATAAACACAGCTTAAGGAGCAATAAACAAAACACAGTCACCCTACTCCCTCAAAACAGGGTAGATTGCACATCAGTATTTTGGTTAGTCAGCCACCTCTCCAGCAATCAGAATAAGCAACTTAATTACATATGATATTTTTGGAACCTGAAAGCACTGTTACAGCCACCTCTTAGGGGATGTGCTCTATCTGCATTTATGGTGCTTTCATCTGTAAATTCATCTTTCAAGTAAAAGCAGACCACGTACTTACTTGATATAAATTTATATTTGCTCTTACCTTGAAAAATCCCAAACCTAACAATTATGTTCCACACATCAGTATTAACTGATTTCTGCTGAGAAGAACCATAGGCCCTCCCCAACAAGTTTTAGAGGCCTGTCATGCCAACAGCTTGATGAGTCTGATGGACACCACGGGCCATAATGATCATCAGTGTGCCAGAAGTCTGTCTTACCCTGAATTGTGCCTGTGCCTAAAGTACCAAAATATTGTAACATTTAACTTGTTTGCACTTCTTGTTTCCTCCGTCGTGAGATCTACAATACTATTCAGCTGCTAACTCGGGAAAGTTCACGGGATTTCCATCACGGATTTCAAAAACTCTGAAACCACCCAACTAGTTTCATGTCAATTTTTCTCTCCACGGATGTCAAGAGCACTGCAAGATCTCTGCAAGATCTTTTAAGTTGCACTGCAGGGAGTCAAGACGCTTTTAGGTGATGGCAGTGTACCAACGTTAATTTGACTAACCTAGTTCAGCATGCAGTATGCAATTATTTCCTACTCTCCTGATGTTTTTTTCCCCAGTCTATTTTCAATTTAATTTATACTTTGGTAAGGATTCTTCTTGAGAAAAGATAGCTAGTCCACAAGCCTTCCATTGTGCTGCAGCTGCTGCTGTTATATTTGTCACTGAAAAAATAATTTCACCTTGTGTGACAATGGGATTTGAATCATAATTGCTAAATATATCATGTATAGAAATTTGATTGCTTTACTTTTTTTCCTGAAGGGAGGAAATGTGAGGGCAAAACCTTACAGTTTATTTCATGCTTCACTACAGTGTAATTCTAGACCCTAAAATTTCTACCATTCCTATTTTGGTAATGAATAGAATATAAAAGGGAGGTATTCAAAATTAATTGCAGCAGTTCTGAGGGTTAAACCTGCTTAACCCAACCTTTTATTACAAGAATGTCAACAGAGCATATATCTTGTCTAGGGAGTGCTGGGACATCATTATTCTTCTACCAGCATGTTTAGTTCTAAAACCTGGGATTTCTTCAGGTTCCTGTCGCCGTCATGCACACCATATACCCATCCCAAATTATAATATCTGTTCTGAGCTACTCACTACAGCAGGATTTGACCTGAGAAACTCTAGAGTTTTGTTTTACTTTATTAACTTGGAGTACTTTTAAACAGTTTTTAAACAATTTTTTTCCCTCAACCAGCAAGGGAACTTTCAGCCTGAAGTTCTCAGCAGCATCCGCTGAGGCTCTTGGCCAAGTTCTTCAGATACTGTACATCCACAAGGACAGCCTGCTGGCTCTTGCTGTGGCATTTTCTTAATCCTCAGAACAGATTTCCTGGATCTAGGAAATTTAATTCCTGACTCCTTTGACCCAGATGCTGGCGAAAATGTAATCTGCAGTCTGTACGTAATTGGGTGTGTTCATTTTTTTTTTTCTTTCTAGGAACTGGCCTTGCTGTTAAATTTTTCTAAAACAGTCATATTAATATGTTCAAAAATCCACTGTTGAGTTTCAGATAAAGGATCACATCTGTTCATGAAAATCTTCTTCTCGGCTGGGTTGCAATCTATGCAGCTGCTGCTTACTGGATGGAACAAAGTTTTGTCCTACAGGAACGAGAAAAAAATAGAATTAAGTGGCAAATGCCAAGTCATCGGAAGTGTTCTCATTTTACAGAACATGGATTAACACAGCCCTATCTGAAATGATTTTGTGGTCTCTGTGCGCTAACCTTGTGTAATAACCACGAAATTGGGGATTCAAAAAAGAATGAGGAGACATCTTCTGGTCTTTACCTAACAACCACATAATATAATGAAAAAATAGATGTATTTTAATAATCTTTGCATATTATGTGCTTCCCTGGATCCTATTTAAATATCTGAACCTGAAAAGTGTTTTTTTTTTGTTTGTTTGTTTGGATTTGGTTTTGACAGTTTCTACCGTGCTTCTGGGCAGGATGATCTGTAACAATGTCTGGAAAGTGGATACTCTTAAACTTGAGGAAGATGTTAAAAAGGAATTATTAACTGAAGTAGTGTGATGGACAGACAGACCCAGGACTGATGATCTCAGTTCTCACCCCATGAAATGCAGACTTTGCCTATGGCCTCGATAAGACCAGCCACTGAAAGACGCTCTCTCTCTCTCCTAGTAAGAAGGAAATCCTAACATTGTTTTAGCTCCCTCCCGTGGGGAAGATAAGCATGGTTTAAGTTGCTTTAGAAAGGATATTTATGATTATTAGTTTTATTGATTCTTACTTCACAAAACTGGAACGAATTGTAAATAACCTGTGAATCTTTGGTAAAGCAGAAGCTACCCAGACGAGCAACTGGTATTTGCGGGTTGGGTAGTTTCAACGTACTTAGTTTACGTAGGCAAGTGTTTGAGAGAGACAGGTGTGGGAGTGATTAGACGGTTTGAAAGTTTCCAGGGACTATGCATTTACTGTATCTGTTGAAATAAATTTCAGATTACTCTCTGTGAAATGTATCCAGGCTTTCCCCCTCCATGCCAAACATGCCCTGCCAGTATTTTAATAGTAATCCAGGATGTGCCTGCTTGCCCAGTTTGTGAGAGTAAAAAAAAAAGCTACTTGTCAAATTGCAATTGATTAAAAACTCACAGAAGTGCTCTGTGTGCTGAGCAACAATCATACAGAAACTTCTCTTTAACTAAAAATACCCCACATGCAAAGAAGAAGTATGAAGACAAAAATAAATATAACACAATAAACCAATTAGAAATAGTAGCTATTTAAAAACACTTTTGAAAAAGAAAGTTGTTTGGGTTTTTTTTTTAAATTTAGGAAAGATGAAATTGATTGATTTTGGGGGTTGTGAAACACTGGTAAAGTACAAGGCCCTTTTTTTATATTAACATATGCAACAAAGAGCAAAGTCAAAAGCATCTCGTGCTCTGGCTGAGGGTGACGGTGTTACGCCTGCCTTTCACAAACACTGGTTTTCACCTCCAGCATCTGCCCTTCCCCCAAAACAGTAGGTAAACACACGCACGCGCAAGGTTATAATTCAGAGGGACGCCATCAAAGGCGACAGGACTAAACCAAATGGGTAGAGGTCTTTCCCTCATGCTCCGTTTTGCTCTATGAGGTGAGCAGGTAGGATACGTCATCTTGCAAGAAGGGGCTAACTGTACCGTGCATAAAGGGCGGTCATGTCCTTACTAGGAGGTGGGCCTGCAAGAACTCCCAAGCACCCTACGGGGGGGTGCAGGCACCTGTTTGCACCTTGCCAGCTCCTCCTGTCCTTCTGTGAGAGATTGATGGAGTGGCACTGCCCGAAACCAGGACACAGTGAGCGTGCCACGGCCACTCCACCTGCTGTGGGGCCTCGCAGGAAGGTGGCATCTGATTTTCCTTGTGGTATAGCTGGGCATGAGGATCAGCCAAGCTATTAGGAAGCCAAAGCTGGAATACGAGAAGCTTTAATAGGACAGCTGGTACAAGAAGAAAGGAAACTACTTCAGTACAAAAAGCGTGCTATGAAAAACACTCCAGCCTTTCCGAAGAGAGCTGCTGTCTTTCTTCTCACAGAAATATCCAGGGGATGCAATTTTTGAGTGAAGCATGTTGGTGCTTTCTTTTAGAAAGTCTGGTTATTAGGAAAGAGAAGTGTTTTTTAAGAACAGGGACAAAGTCACCACTCTGGGAAAAATTCTGGCTGACTTAGCCATATATAAAGGCCTATTAATTTATCATCTCAAGCTTACGCTGACCTAAGGTCAAAGCCTGCTGCTCTTACCGATTTCAATGGAAACAGGCTTAGGACTTTAAGGGGTAACAGTTGTGTGCATCCCCAAGAAGAACTTTCCAAGAGAAATATATAAATTCCTCTTTATAGTAATATTAAAAAGCCACAAGAGCTCTTGTGGAGACTTTTCTAACATCTGAAAACAGCAGAGCAATTTTTTTTTTTTCTTCTGCATGAAGGCAAGTCTGAAGATTATTTGCAGAAGGAGAAACTTCTCCATAAGATAATGGGCCTCGACAGTTTAGGGGGTTGGTAATGAGACACAGAGCCTTTCATTTCTTCTAGGTCACTGCTATAAGTATGGCCAAGGTCAATAGCAACTGGAAGTCATTATCAGCTGGTGGCTGCAGTAGTTTATCTGAAATTAGTTGGTAGCCCCA
>NW_009199205.1:0-8433 GCF_000690835.1 Fulmarus glacialis | reverse complement strand
CAGGACAGATGTCCATATGATAAAAGCCACTATCACAATGACATGTCTTTGGTTGTCTAAGGAAATAATCTGTGTACCTACTGTGTGAAGAGTGAACTTACTCTTACAGTTTGTCCCTGAAGCTGTCAGGAGAGTGTGAGCAAACCATGCTGTTCTGGGCACAGTTTTTGACGTCGTCAGTCTAGCATCTATCATAATCACTAGGCTCAGGGTAGAATTATAGTATAAGGAAATCGATTTTGCAGAATTGTTTCTTTTTAAAGACCTACTAAATCAGACCCCTCTTGAATACTTGTGCTCTACAAATAGCACTAATGGGACTAGAGCACATAAATTGAATCATACTTTATCAGAACCAATGTATTACCTGTCAATCCAGAATGATGCTACATTGAAAACCAGAGGCATATTCCTTCACTGGAAGGAATGGAAATTTGTAGGCACTGTTGATCTTTGGCTCTGGCATGCTTAGGAATCTCAAATAGAGTCAAAGAAATGGTTTCAGCTTGGGAAGCCACTATTCTCCCAAATCTCTAATAATTTCAGGTTATTTACATTTATCTAATTTCTCACATTGCTGCCATCATTTGATGGGAGCCCCATTACAGTGTCAGTATTTTTTTTCCCGTTTCCAACCCACAGTAGTGTTTACTTGGATTCATTCTACACCATCGCTGCTTACAGGGATTTCTTAAAGATATACTTGGCTATTTTATTATAAACCAATGTTTTGGATTGGTCCTAAAAAACCTGATTACTTAATATCACAGACTTACTAGACTTTCAAATAGTTGCTCAGATGTAGCTTAACGTGTAACTGTATATGTGATTAGCAGTATGGGAATAAGAACAGTTTTTTGACACATGTTCATTAGTGGTAGTTTTGGTTTAATTAATCTAAAAAGAATCCAATTTGCACACTCTGAGACTGCACTGCAATGAGAAACAAAGGGCAGATAATAGGGATAAGCTGGAATTTTTTTCAGAAGAGCACTCCTTACCCAAAGTAAAATATTAATGTATTCTACTTGCCACTAAAATATTTAAGCTGTTTTTATTTGCCAGTATCCAAATACAGGTTGTTAGGGTTTCTACGCTATAAGAATATGGAATCTTAAACCAGTGCCTGGCTTCAAACTGTATTTGCAGCACTTTGTAATCACTTCACAGCCCTAACTACTTCTTACCAGTGGCTCAAGTATGCAAATGATCATGAGAAAAGACTCATCCTTAAAAGAATAAAAACCTCTTATCTTCTAGTTTTATAGGAACAGTACGACAGCATGGTAAGAAATGCTTCATCTTATAAGATACTGACAAACGAGGTCATTTTTTCTAAAACATGGGAAGAATTATTGGCAGGATGGATATGTGACCATTAGGAGGCTATAGTGTCTGTAAGTGGTGCAGAGAACAGAACAGAGTTGCTGACCTGCTCTCTGTTTTTTAAAAGGAGGCACTTCTTGCTTAACCAGACTACTACTATTATTTATTTAGGGTGCAATTTTAGTAGCATACCATCCTCTTAGTACAGGTGCGGGTAAACCGATATAACATCCTTTTCTTGTACAGGTGTTCTTTTGGAGGGGAAACGCTATAAATCCTATTGCCAAGATGCTTTCAAAACTAGATAAGGATTATATCATAAGGATTTTGGAGATACAGCTGTACCACCAAAAACATCTAATGTAAATCTGCCCTGTATCTGAGGAAATAGGCTATGTGAAACAATAAAAAACTACTTAATGTGTAGCCAAACTAAAACTAAGCCTAAAGAAAACCATGTATACATAATTCTATTATTCCAATGCAGTTTCTTAATTTGAAGGTTTATGCAAATTAATCAGCTTGCTGTCAGGTCGGTACTACAGTTAAGACTCTGTCAGCACTTCCATCATAACAAAATTTTGTGGTGTTTCTTGCCGAGATGGAAATGCCTGCCTTGCATTGAGAATTTTTATATGAGCCCTGTCAGCCTTCTGGAGATGAAAAATGAAGCTGTGCAGAGGATTTAATAGAAATCACAGTGTGTATTTTTTCAAATGTCATTTTTTTTAGTTATCTGCTCTATTCTGTCCACACCAAAGGTGATGAGCCTTACAGAGGGCAGCTCCAGACGTGCATTTTGTCTTATGAACCAGCTACATTAGGCACGAATGAAGTGCTAAAGGTATGAAAGCATCTTTCTTGCAGTTTAGGTAGGCAAAAAGATAAATTGGAAGGGTTTTGAAGCAAGCAGGTATTATTATGGCATTATAAAGCCAGATAGCAGCAATACAGCTATGACAATTTATGTCCTCTAAATATCTGGCCCCTACCTTCTAACTTTATTACAGGTAATACCTCAGTTTCAAAGGGATTACGCTTCTGGGAAATCTTGTGGTGGATCTCCAATTGCAACATAAATAGGGTAAAAAGGTACAGGCTAATAAGTAGGCACTCAGAAAAAGGGTTGGGGCAAAACTATGTATGTCCTTATCCCGCATGGAATACAGAGTTTATTAGTGAAATCTTTCATCAAGGCAACTTGCTGATTAACCATTTAAAAAACCTAACAACAACAACAACTCGGTAGCATTGCCAGGACTTTTTGCCCTGAATGAGGCTCAGACAATTTCTAGCTTGACCTCCTGTTTCCAGTGATTTATAAAAATGGGCTGAAACTTAGCAGATCAAAGTAGTGTCTAAGCTGCTTATCTTTAATTTATAAACTCCTGCCTTCTTTGGGCTTACAGCAGTGCTTTTAATGTTGGGTCGGGGTTTTTTTTTTGAGGAGATCTTTCTGCCACTTGTAATCTTTAAAATGTAGTAAAATAATAATATTTAACTCATGAGCAGCATTCTTGCTGCTATCACATTGGATGAAAATATTTCTAACAGTGCCTCTGTTAAAATGACACAAGCATCTTGAAGCGCCAGAATGGTAAAACACCTTTCAGGGAACAGATCCAACACAGACACCCTCTGAGCTGGATCAGATCCATTTTCATTTAAATTTGACCTAAATAGCTGAACGCTCAAAAGGAACATACTCTAGAGAGATTACCACAAAATTAAATTGGAATAAGACTGGGTGGATTTTAAAACAAAACTTCTCTGATGGGAAAACACAAGCCTGTGCTGAGCTGAATATAGGCTCAAGACAGTCTGAACCTCTGAGACGCCCCAGAGTGACTCCAACCTTCCTATAGCTCCAGTGCTGGTTTCCCTTCATCCCATGACAGTCATACAGTGTGACGGGGCTACTGTGCGAAATGGCGTCGAAGCAGAACTTCCTGGTGTGAAGTGGCTCCCCGGGGCGGATGTCTTCTCTCCAACCAAAGGTGAAGAGCTAGAAAAACAATCAGGCAATATAATGATATATTACTAGTGAAAAACGTTTAAAACCACACACAAAGCTTGATGCACGTTTCCCTACTCCGCACATCCCAGCTGCTGGTTAAACAAGATCCTGCCTCTGTACGACTCAGTGATGCTGACTGCCTTAATTAAAGTGCATCAGCGGCGATGTGGAACATACCCCAGGAAGGCACAATCCCTATGGAGAGAAGAAAACAATCCCTGGCGACACGGTGCTGTGGCGAGGAAAGGGGATATGCTGTATCCAAGCCTTTAGTTACCCCAGTTAAAGCAGCACTCGTATGCACTAGGACTACAGCTACCTAGGACTCAGAAAGCCTCTGCTAGTGATATTCCTTTAGCTCTCATTTGGGTCTGAAGAAGCTACCTAGAGAGGTCTTCCCATGGTAGCATCTCTCCCATGTTTAATGAACAGTTTCCTTCTGTTTATATGGGACACTGTTAGCATATTGTCTCTCGAATATTTTTTTCCGCCAAACAACACACGTTAAATGATCTTCATCTTTCTACTGTGAAACCTGGGAACTACAGGCAGCTTGTTAAAGCCCTTTTTCTCGCTGCCTGAGAGGAATTGTGGAGGCTCACAGTTAATAGAGGAATCCTTCTCAATCAGACACCAGCTGTCTCAAATGATGCTGTGACACTGCAGCCTTTCAATCATCAGACGAAGGCGACAGGTCTGACAGCACCAAATTTAAAGATGCAGAGTGCATTTTCCTCTCCCATGGACCAATCCTTGCAGAAAGCAGGTTGCAGGTTGTTAATTGCTACCTAGGAGCTTTGCTGAGAGCTGTGAGGTTTTTTTTTTCCTTTTTTTTTTGTGTCGGTGCTATTCTTTGGCTTTCTCCATGACTTTTGATTTTCCGTAGTATAAACGGAAACATAACATCGAGAAAGTGAAGCTCTCTTTAAATGGGCAAACTTTGCTAGTGGAAACTGTTTAGTTGTGATGGTTCATGCGGAACTGTGCTCAGGCTCGTTATCCAGAGCAGCAGCTCCCCACGCTGTGCTCAGACCGCCTCCAGCACCGCAGCTACCTCATCTCAGAGTCGTTTTCGTTCTACACCCTGCGCCCTGCAGTGGGTACATTCCCTGACAGAACCAGTATCTACAAATCCAGACTGAAGCTTGGTGTCGTATGGGTGTGATCCTGAATACTTCTGTTGCATTTCCCAGATTTTAACCCTTTCATTATGATAGCTATCTTCGTTCCATGGCCTTCATGAAAGATACAGCTTTTAAAAATACTCATCTTCAATGCTGTACCTCCTCCAAATGCCACATTTGAGAGGCGCTACTGTTTCCCTCCACCTGCAGGCACAAAATACGGGCATATAGCTGAATATTTGCCTTTTTTTGTGTGCATCTCACTGTAAGCCCTTGTTCTCTCTGTTAGCTGCTGTCACTCCCTATTTACTTCTGTATTACAGGTTTTCTAGACAGCATTTTCTCAGTCTGCCCCAGTGTCCTGCTTATTTCTTCTTTCCCCCAGAGTGCATTTTTCATTTATCTGCAGTAAAATTCAGCGGACAGCTTTAACTTCATTTTCAAACCAATTTCTGCTTTTTAAAAGGTTAAGTCTTTTTCCACTCTTCTTCATGTTTCTTGGAAGCAGCATCACGGACTCCCTACAAAGATAACTTACCATTTCACAAGCAAACTCAGAAGTAAGATTTGGTACAGAAAAAAAGCTACGCTGCTGTTTCTTTAGAAAAAGAGAAGCCTGAGATGATTTTCCTATAAGGAAAAAACAACAAAAGCCATTTCCTTTCTCTTACCCTTTACCTTTCTACAGCGAAGTAATAAACCTAGAGCTCAAAATGATGAACAACAAATACCTAGAGGAATGGTGTGGAACAGTGGTTCTGCGATATTCTCACTCTCATCACTACTACAAGAGAGAGATCCTCTTGCAGAACCTTCCTCATCTTTCCCAGTGGGTGGCTTTCCAAATTTCTCATTCTGTGCGTGGCTTCTGCTGCTCTCTGGACCTTGGCCTGAGGACTACTACCCCACTGAATGCATCGGTACACCTGAAAGCTCAGCTAGCTTTTAAATCCGATCATACTGATCCAGGGTATCGCTTTGCCCTTTCCACTCCTCCGTGGTTTCTGAAGACCACCAGGGCTGTGTCCTGTTTGAAAGTCAAGACGTGGTAACAATTAGGGGTTTTTTATTCCCTTCCACTGAAAACCAGGATCTGTGTAATACTGGATCTCAATGTTTAGACTAGCACAGATTTTTCTTCCTCTTTCTTAGCCTCCTGTTTTGTAGAACAGTTTCATTTTTAAATCAACAAGTACGTCTTCTCCCTAGTGATACTATTATAAAATCAGCCTCGTTGGGACAGAAACACAGTGGTAGGACTAGGAGGGAGAAGAGAAAAAAATTGATCAGAAAAAAGGTTATAGTTCTCTACACTATACTGTATACTCTACAGCCAATTAATATTAAAATCTTGTACTTACAGATAAAATTTGAAGACCCAAGGTCTTTCCAATCTCATCATTCTATGCTATCTTCCATTATACAGCAAATTCTCTCTAGTTAACACTAAATCTGGCCGATATAAAAATTATCTTTCCTCTGCATAGTGTGCAACAATGCTACATGTTATTAGCTGAAGTCCTGAGTACACAATGCTCTGCTTTGCCACCACCTGTCACTTTGGATTTTGTTATTCCTTTGATCCAAGCTTTGTACCCTTCATTCATTCCTGTCTGCTTGTTGATTTGAAACAAGGCTGCGCCTAAGTTTCCAGACACGTTGTTAACAAACAGCAGGCTGGCTCTTCACCTTCAATCTGTGGGGCTGCTGTTCACTGCTCCCTGCTAGACCCAAGAAACCCTCTGACTTGGCTCAGCGGATTCCCGTTCTCCTTCTCTCATACCACAGAGCGTGTAAAACATGGCCCCATCCTCTGCATTTGCAACCAAGCGAGCCCTCAGCCCTCATGCTTTAGCTTTGCATGCAGCCTGGCCCTGTCACGCAGTAACTGGGGAAAATACAGCTTTCCAGCTTCATTTATAATTGGCACAGGGCCTGAAAAATGATTGCCTGGTACAGCCATTGGCTTGGGACCATCTGTAGGACAAAGGCGCTTTTGATACCATTGATGCTTTCCAGCCTGACAGCGTTGTTCAGTTACTCACTGCCTGGCTGGGGTCTGTCAGCTGCCGTTGTGCTTTGACTACGGCATTAGACTTGAGCGGACGACATGTGCCCTGTACAAAGATGAAACGCCATGTTTCTGAACTGGGCTCTGACTTGAACTATACCTCCAAGTAGAGAAGAAAGAGCTGGGCAGGCTGCATGGCTCTTGCTGGGCCGTGTTAGAGGTGATGCCTGTCCACCTACTCCCTGACCGGGCTGGGGGACTTGAGAAGAGAGAGTGATGCCTGTCATTTTCCTTCGCTGCTGGTTATCAGCCCAGCGGAGCCCCAGTTTCCCCTGAAGCTAGAAGTTAGCTCTGGGAACACAGAGGTGGAAGAACGCCGCACCATGCCATCCTCCTGCCCCTTTCCTTCCACCCTGTTTTTTAATTCTGGGGAAGTTTCCAGAAACCACAGTGACACTCATCCTTGCTTCCTGCCCTTCTCCTGTTCCCCAGAAAGCCTGTAAGTGCCCCACGAACCTTTTGTCTGCTGCTTGCCTGCTGGGGCTTGTACAGCCCTGGGGTGGAAGGTCTCCTCCTTCTCCTGGGGGCTGCTAAAGGGCTGCGCCCCCCAGCACGGCTGCTGAGACTGTCAGCTTTTAATTCCTGCTCTTGTAACGTGACACAAATCCAATGGCACAAAGGATCATCTCTCTATCTTGTGTCAGCACCGACACCTGCTGCGCTGGTCACATCAAGCTACTGTATTTTGCGAACTCCCTGTAAATTCATACCAGAAGTCACAAGACCCCCTCAGTGTCAATCCACACTATTTGAAATACGATAATAAAACGCTCGATATTTTCATTAATACCACTAGTTTCTACTGGCATACGTAGAAATCATGTAGGCAACAAACTCAAGAAGATATAAGCAATAAACAGGAGCTCTCTGAGGGTTGGTCAGATGTTCGGCAGTTGTTCCCAAACACTCCTTAACAAAGTTAGTCTTCACAGCTTACTGTGGTGCAAGTGGAAGATCACATCCTTTCTCCTCGGGAGATGTTTCATTAGACTGTGGTCTTACACGCACTACAGGTAATGTTCCTGACCAGGCAGCCTTTGGGATCGAGTAAGGAGAGCTTGTTGAGAAATTTCCATCAAAATATGCCAACCTAAAACACACTTTTGTGGAAATTTTTGC
The DNA here is from genome assembly GCF_000690835.1 of Fulmarus glacialis. Classification (NCBI taxonomy): domain Eukaryota; kingdom Metazoa; phylum Chordata; class Aves; order Procellariiformes; family Procellariidae; genus Fulmarus; species Fulmarus glacialis. Next base: position 776 of record NW_009199205.1, on the reverse strand, counting down.
ACTTCTGTTGACTGTCACCAACATAGAGACAGGTTTTTCTTGCTGGATTGGAAGTTGAGATTTTGCCCTGCACGTTCCTGGGGAGTTACAGGGCACGCAGGCGTTGGCTATGGCCAGTGGAAGCCCAGGTGCTAACAGCGTGCACAGTCTCTCCACTGTGAGCTGAGGGAAAATTCAGGAAAAAGGTGGAAAAGGACGCTATCTCCTTTCTGAAAAGAATCCCCCAAGTCCTGCATCACCAAAATGTTTTGATCTTCTAAAATCAGAAATTTTCAGAATTTCTTTTCTAGAGGAAAGCTGAAAGTTCTCCTCTGGATGAAATATTTTGCACATACCGTGATTTCCTATGGGATAGAAATTCTGAGTTTCAGCCAGGTCTACTACCTCGTTCGCATCATCTTTTAGTTTACAAGATTCTGTAATTTTTTCCTTTCTCAACTGGTATCTTTAAAATCTGTACCTTGCACAAACTCACCCTTGAAATCTATCAGCCAGATGGATGTGTCTCATACCAGGAGTCTGAATACTTGAGTAAAATTAGTTTCCCTTTGTTTCTAAACCAATCCAGAAACCAATAATTACCGCTACTAAAATTATGCAAATAAAAAGTTGCCCAGCAATACAGTAGTAGATGTTATGCCAGGTCCTTATCTGGCAAGGTAAGACACAAAACTGTCTTCCTTCTAAAACTTGTATTTTCTAGTTTTAGAAAATAAAGTTCCTTTCTAGTAGAAAGTGAAATTACATTTATTTATTAATTGTAATAAATTCCATTA
>NW_009199204.1:36782-65378 GCF_000690835.1 Fulmarus glacialis | reverse complement strand
AGGCGGCCCCGCAGAGCCCGGCCCTCGGGACGGCCCCCCAGGCACCTGCTGCTCCGGGCAAGGGGGTCCCGCCGGGGCCTACGCTGCTTCCCTCAGCACTCCTGTGGAAAATACTGCCTTCGGTACATCCGTCACAACTGCCTTGTCCTCACCACCGGTTACGAACTTTTCTTCACCGTCTTAGTCCTCCCTCAAGCCTTCAGGGACGGTGCTAGGGCAGGAGATCGGGATGGGCTCGAGAGCGAGGGGGCCCTGCCCGGGTCTCGCCGGGCCATGGGCCCAGTTCCTGGCCCCCACTGTTCTCATGCGAATCCACACGTGAAAAATTTCACACGGAGTATTGGCGTATTTTAACAGACTTCAAACCCACTGAATGTCCATCGCTGCGGTACCGGTGGGAGAAAACCCATCACGCCATGCGCACAGAAGAGGAGAAGGAGGCTGCATGCATGGCAGCCCCACCACCTCCCCACAGTGGGGGACAGCCTGGCAAAGCACCCCGCCCTCGTCCCACCAGGAGGTCCCCACCACCCGCCCCAGGCAGGCACCAGCCAGACAAACCTGCCTGCGGCCCACCTGAACGGGAAGGCAGGCAGCTTTTGGCACATGTTTGCAATAACCTTTTTCAGAACGTTTTACACAAGGCAGAGTTATCTTACTTCTTCTAAGTACCTTACATCTTCTCCTTGTCTCCCTAGCTTGCTACTACAGGACTTGGAGAACGCCCTCCATAAGTAACTTGTATTTTTTATGACTAGCAAGTCAAGATTTTTGATTTTATTTTTTAAATGTATTGTCTGTTATTGTACTGCTCCACATATGTAAGCATCCAGTTTAAAAGCTACATCAATTACACGGGAACAGTAGGAATTAGCACTACTTTCCTGGAACTTAAGTATTTCTTTTGGCCTAGCAACCCGTTGGTTGTGCTGTTACCACTAATAACCTCATCCTCTAGGGTTGAAAAACTTAGTACTTTTAGTTTATAATGGCGATATTAGTAGCTAGAATGACGATAATGTCATTCTTCTTTGTAAATAAAACACTTACCGTTCATTTCATCAATATAAATCAAGCTGTACAAACTGCTTCCTCGTGTGTCATCTTCATTAGCTGGAAATCTCTAAGTTTGGTCCTGTAATCAGCTAAGCTTGGAACAAGGCTAGAGGGGAAAGGCAGCGATTTAGTGCTTAAGTCACTTTGCTAGTCCTAAATCCTGGGACTAATCTGTGCCAATGGAGACTTCACAATTGCTTCTAACTCTAGACTTTCCACCAAGAGTATCTCAACCACTTTGAAATAAATGGCTAGCAAAGGCACTTGTAGCAATGCTGTAGAGCACGTGGATCTCAGCAGGATAAATGTCACAGACTGACTTCCAGGACAACACATTTGTCAGGAGTACCCAAGTTAACGTATTTAAACTTTGTCTCGGGTAGCTAGGGCAATTGCACCAAGAGTGATGGCTCCACCCCAGTCATCTCTATGCAAAATGCTACAGAAAACCAAGCAGTCCAAAGAACAATTCATGCAATGTGTCTTTTGCTTCTGTAATCTGACTGGGAGATGCCTTCTTCCTCTGTGCCCTATTAATTAGATGTGAATTAGAAGTGCATAGTCTACCTAGATGTTATTTTGCAAGGTAGTTAAAGTACAGGCTGCAGCCTCCTGCCTACTATTTGCTTCCATTACCAGTGGCTCCCTTCCTAGAAATGAATTTCTAGGCATGAGAAGTCACTGCCTTCTAAGTCGCTGGTTTCAAAATAGTTTTCTAATAGTTTATTAAAACAGCTCTATGCCTTTTTCTCTGTTTTGGTAAAATATTTATTCTTTCTTTAAAGAGGAGTTTGATAGATGTAATCATCTAAAGAATGTCCTGCCAGTTTTAAGTTAGTCACAGATACAGCTGTGCAGATCATGTTTCCTGTCAATACCAGAAACTTGTCAACCCCCGACTCTTACCAGTTCTTCCCTCTTCAGCTGTGCCACATTCAAGCTTTCTTGTCTTTGTCTGCTAGCACATTCCCAGATCCTTTCCTTACTTATCTGCTCATCAGACAGCCATTTTCACTCCCTCCATTAGCTTCATCAGTCTTGACTTCTGCAGCCATCTTCTGTGCAACCTACTTACCCAACTTGAACACAGGGTTATCACCCTCACCTCTAAATCCTCTGTAATGCTCACAGGAAACTAGGTAACTGGTGGATGAGTTAAAATGCAGAACATCTAAAACTTTATATAGTGCAGGATTGGGATAATGTTCTATGAAGGCTTTTGAGCAAAGGTGGTTTCTTCTCGTATGCAAGAATAGTGACTTTGTGAATGCTACAGAAAAGATATGATAAAATTACATCATCAGGTTTCTGATCTTTAATAAAGTCAATACGACTATAGAGATATGAAGATTCTTCTGCACAGATGCTCTTATACCTACTGCTGCTGTTAAAATTAATAAAAATTTTGTTGCTGATAACCATAGGGGAAGAGTTTCACTTATATTTTAATTGTTAATTAAATTTTTTTCCTGTCTATATTATGTTTGGTTTTGAGGCTTGACCTATCAAATGTCTTATTTTGTATATTTTACAGATATGGGGCTAAAAAGTGAAATATGTCCATCTCGCTTTTAGAAAACAGTCTCTAGGTCAATTCTACTTAATTCTGCTCATACAAATACAAACTCCTACGCTAAAGATGCAGAGTGGGGCTTTCCTACAAAGCAACCACAAATTTAGTAAATTAGCCAGGTTGGATTCTGACATCTGTCAAATACTGATCACCACCTTGTCTTTAATGAGACCAGGTTTGGAGAAAGACACTATTCAACATGAAAGACAATTACAGTTTGCTTCACTATTTCTAACTGGCTCAACAGCACAATACAATGCAAAGCCAGTTCACATATTTGTTTGTATGTATAATTTCCTTAAGACCATGATATGATTTTTAATGTAAAATATTATTTTATGCATGTACTAAAATGATTCAATTTAAGATTTGGAAGTTTTTTGAAGAAAAATAATGTGGTATAGTAATTTGATTATGCCTAGAATCAGATACTGCATTCTACAGGCAAACAATTTCTATGAAAGTGAACAGTTTTTAGCTATGTAGTTGTGATTCACACATTCAAAATGATAAATTTAAACCCATCAATAGTAAATCAATTGCAAGTATAGAAGATAAAACTGAAATAATTCATCATATCACTATAGGAAAACACAAAGAGTAGATGTAAAGGGTCATTTTGACTTTAAATTGAAATCTGTTTCTAGGTTTTTCAAGGACAATTCGCTTTACAAAACTTTAAAGTATACATAAAAATCATCCATCGGCACATCTGATCCAAATATACTAATGATTTTTATTGGTCAGATCTTGAAAGTGAGGTTTATTTTTATGGAGTATGCATTAATTAACCCAACATGTACTATCTTCCAGTATATCTAGCCAAGTACTTTCATTTAAACATGTTTATTGTGAAATGTTTGCATTCCCAACATTTGTGGCCCACACACAGACTATTTCATACTTCACTTCTGAGCAGTTACGAAAGTTAAAAGGAGTTATTGTTTTTGATTAATGCATTTTTGGGGACATTTTTTTTAAATGTTCCAAAACTATGCTCTGAAGACATTCTTCTACATGAAAACATATAAATGTATTTATCTTGAAAATGGAGTATTAAGAGAAAATGAGCGGGATTCACTTTAGATCATTTCAACTTTTGCATGGAAAGTGAACATTATTAACTTTTGTATATAATTTGACTGAACTTATGCAGAATATTAATTGACTGATTTGATATAACTGTATCAATCATAAAAAGAAAAGCCATGTACGCAGATACGTGGAGTGGTGCATTACAGATGGGAGTTCTAAGGCTGTGGCTGTCATCTTTTGATTAAGAAAAGGAAATGATTTCACTAAAAAGATATTCCCTCTTGTGTTGTTTTGTTTTAACTGAGTTTGTACTTTCCACCGAACTGGACATATTTATTGAGACTCATAAGTTACTTCACGGTTACCAACATCACTGTAATCTCAACAAACTATCTTTTTTCTTGCCAATTATCTAAATATCATAACTATAAAATATCTTAAAACATTCTCTATAGTGTAAACATCTTAGCTACAAAGCTTTAAGTGTAAACAGTATGATGCATCAGAATGATTTTAAGGGATGTTATAAAAACTGCTCTTAAAAACTAAACAAAAATGTAAAGCTTCCATCTGTTTTATGATTTTTCCACTGTAGAACTACTGCTGTGTGCCAGTTTACTGAACCATGGCTTGCTAAAGAGATTGCTGGGGTCACAGATTGAAAAAACAAAGAGCAAGTCTTTAATGGTTGATTTTTTTCTCAAGTCTCCTTGATACGGTTCGAACAAAATTAAGTGCATGGCAGCAGAAAACACAGAGCATAAAAATGCTCATGTCGCCTGTTGCAAGGGGGACCCTTCACAAGAAGATTAGCATTTTGCAGAAGATGTCATTTAAGCAATTATCTTAAGTTCTTTTGTGACTGTATACCTACGTTGTCACCACCAAACAGCTGCTATGCTGTGATTCTTTGCACTGTGTATGTACAGAGTTAAATATAGACTGTAGATTGCATACCAAAGGAGGGAGAGCACACACATGCAGACCTACTTTGCGTGAATCCTTACCCCGATATGAGAGAATACTAATTGTGAAATTCTGGACATTCTTTTCACTGAACACTGAGAGAAGGGAAAGCCACGTAAGGGGCAAAAAAAATTCTTAAATGCACAATTGCATATTTAAGAATTTAAACAAAGCAAATAAGGAACCTACCTAACTACTCAGTGCATAGCTAGACTTTGCATTCTTCTAAAAGCAACAATACAGTTATGCTTTTATGAAATCAGTTTACATCATACAGGAAAAACTGAAGAGCCTTATATACAGCAAAGTACTTCAGCACACGCTTAACTATGAGCATTTGAATAACCCCACTGCAGCCTGAAGGCCATTCTTCCAAGCATTTATGCACTATGCTGAAATACATTTCCAAAATAAATCTCATTCAGTCGGTCTTTCAACGTGAACATGGCCAAACTGCATGACTACAAAGTGGTAGCAGTGTTTGGGTTGCATTCTCCCAAACTGTAGGAAGAAAGATAATACTTGAGAAATATAGTGCAGCTAGGCTGCAACTTTATTAACTTAACTCATCTGGGAACTATCCAGAAATAACATGAATATTAGAGGTCATCATTCTTTCCTCAATCTACATACTTATTGGACAGCTATCATCAGATCTTACTGAGTCCCACCTTGTTTCTGGGACCTTGTCACCTGCTGCTCAAGGGCTACAGTCCTGGGAAACAAATTTGTCTCCTCACTGGAATAGACGTTAAGACCCTGACTGCCATTCACCCATTTCTTCCAAGAGAAGCTCTGGTGAGAATGCATTTCCACTGAGGCACCTATGGCCAGACAGTCTGTTTTAGCTCATACCTACTCCTACATATATAACTACCACCTAGTGCAGAAGTTTATGCCTGACAAGGAAAAGAGGCAGAAAAGAAACTCTTCAAAGGCAGCAATCTTTTTACTCCGTACTGGTCTACAAATTCTTCTTCTTTGACTCCATGGATTGGGGAAGAAAAGCAAGCAGTCTGTCAACACACAGAGGGATTTTGACTCTACCCCCTGGCGTGACTCCTGCACCACATAGAGATCTGGCACACAGCTTTCATGACACTTCCTAAATGAATCCAGACAGATTCATGGTAAATTGTGTTACCCTTACCCCTACGAGAAAGGCAGTTCACATCATGAGAACGGGTGACAGGATCAAAGCCCCAGTAAGTGATGCGGTAACCTTGTCACAGAATTGCACCAGTGCCCTTCCCATTCGAGTCTAGGACCTCCTTTCTAGGGTTCTCTACTCACACAGAATAAAATCTGATAATCCTTACTCATGCAAATCTTAACCACGATCAGGAAGTTTTTGCTTTCAGTGTTACAGAGTGAAATTTTTGTGTATGTCTAAACTGCACTCTCTGGGGCAACTGCAACTCCTGAATGCTTTAAACTGGCTAGCTCAGATGCCAAAAAGCTTTCTAAGAAACTGGAGAGCCAGCACTCTGCATGCTACAATGGTACTGCACTGTGAAGCTTTCTAAATGACTATATCTGCAAGAGTTGCAGCAACTGCAGTATAAACATAGCCTACACAATTCTGAACAAAGTCTAAGCATACTCTATCACATCCATATTCTCTGCCACCATAGTCTTTCCAACCAGAAAAAAAAAAAAAGGCATCTTAAGTCACAGGTATTTGCTATTCTTCCCTTAAAGAGTATTATTTGAGGGTGGAAAAAAAAAAAGGCCTTCAACCCACCACACCAGCTGTTTAATGACTGCCAGGAAAAAAGGTTTGTTTAATGCACAGATACATCTTAGCTATTAGTTGACACACCATTGCCTCCATGATTTTTCTATGTCTGCAACAGGGAATAGTCTGTTTCACATGATTTTCAGGGATTCATCCGGAATAGAGATCTTATATTTAGATATTTGGGAGTCTCTCACCTTTCTGTGAAATATTTAAGTCAATTCAAGAATTGATCGCATTGTATGTACAATCTGTCTTACCTGCTGCAGCCAGAGCAGTGAAGTCTAGTAGTCTGCGCACATGTCTAGGGAGTGGGAACAGACATCAACACACTCTGTGGCCTAGGAGAAATCCTTTAACCTCTTTGCCTCAGTTTCCCCATCTGCAAAACAGGGTAAAAATGAGAGCTGAATAAACAGTATAAAACATTGTAATTCAAAGTAAAATTTTGAGTTAACAGCATTAGGAACACATTAACTACTTTCTGTTTTTGTCTATCTGCAAAATTTGGAGCATATGTGCTGTACCAATATTAGCATGTCTTCACAGTCAACATCTAGAATGAATGCTTAAATATTCATTGACTTCAAATTTCAAATTGAAGTTTGAATTTGACATTCATTCTGTAGATGTAACAGCATCAACCATTAATCAGGGAATAGAAATAATACCACTCAATTTATATATCTACACACTGTGGTCAAAATGTATACTTCTAGATATATAATCTCAAAATTTTAAAGTATTAGCTGCTTAAGTAGATCATGTGGTACGTCCCCGCCCTCTTCTAACTGGCTGATTTATGTAACTGAGCAACCAAACAAAAACAAAAATTCTGAGATGTATGTTCAGCTGTAGCGCTCACAATTTACATTGTGTATTGAATCAAGTAAATTTGTAACTCATGCAATCAGGAACAGAAGAAATAACATGATTTAAGTAACCAGCTATGACTATAAATTTATAAATAATCTAACCAAAAAATTCTACAAATAAAGATTTTTAAAATGTATTATTCACCGAAGAATTCTGTAAGCAACCACTGAATAAATACTTTCCACATTCACAAGAAAAGAAAAACTCCAAAACGTACCTAAGGAGTCACTATGAATTGTTTGTTCAGATCTACCTACCCAGTGATTCTTCCCTCACCACCCTTAAACTACATCTATATAAATGGAAATTTGATTTCTATAGTTTCAATGCACTGTTTTTGTGGATTGGTTCATTTTTAGGCAAGTTACAGGAGTATACCAGGCAAACATTTAAAAGAAAAAGAAAAAGAAAGTTACAAAAACCATTACAGACGTTATTTGAACAGAACATTTCAACCCTGCTGAATGCTTACATCCTCTCAGCTATGTCCTTCTGGTCTCTTTTCCAGCCCTTTTTTTCAAATACATACATACTTTCACCCAGGTGAGCTGATGCCATTGACCAACACAATGACAGTCACTAAGTGCATTTCTTCCCTATGGTTGCTTGAGTTGCCCAAAAATTTTGCAGTTGCCAAATCATGGCCTGCTTTTCTCAACTTAGTTGGTTTTTTGGTTGCTGTTCAGTGTTTAGAAATCTTAATCTTTAGAGAAATTTGTTATGGTAAAGAATGAGAAAGGAAGAAATATAATTTAGATGAGCTCATGCCTTCTGCTTAAGCTCAAAGAAAGAAACTCAAACTTTGGAAATGCAATTTCCAGGTAAAGATGAAAGATCCCGTGTTATGTCTCTGTAAACCAGAAAACAGCTGACACTTAGCAAGTTGTCCTATCTCAGACAGAAACAGCGTGGATGAATCTGGCCAGTCCACTTGCACTTCTATTACTGAAATCACTAATAAAGTTTTAGAAGGGTTATTTTTAAAGCAGCTCTCAGAGTGTTCCAGCTCACTACTGTCAGCTTCAGATCTCAAATGTAATTTGATTTATAATTACATTTTAAAAACTAGCATTAAAATAACATTAGAGGGGTCATAATCTGAACTTTTTAATAGTTAGGCATGCAGCATACATTTAGAAATGGATCTCCAACAGGATTCATCTGGAACATATTCTGACCAGAATTCCTTCCTTCAACCATTTCAGTACTCTGCGGAAGCTGGTGTGCCGAGAAGCCATTGTGGAGCCCTGTATTTCCGTGTTGTTTCAAATGTAAACGGATTGAAACACACTGCCGGACATTTGTTAGTCAAAGTCTTCTCTTGCATTATAGTCAGGCCCATGTTTGTAAACAACGACGGGTGAGAAAGTGCCAGAGAATCTGGAATTAGGCCTCTGCACTGAAAAGATGTACGTTACATCCCTTGTAAAATCCAGTCGGCTCCATCGCTCCTGAACTTTGGAGTGGCTTTAGTTTTCTTAGCCTCTGTGGCACAGATTGATTTAAGGGTGTTAATTTCTAGGAACTACTCAAATTGGTCAAGTTATGCTTGTGCCAGCCAAAAGGCACGTACAGTGAAAAAGCAGTGGTCCCAATAACTGTGTCGGGTGTCAGCTGGGAACTACCTGTCCTCCCAGCTGCACAAACAACTCAAACTGGCATTCAATGAACTTCACAATAAAACTGGCATTCAATGAACTCACAATATTGTACCTGTAGCTGCAAGCCTGGCATCTCCTGAATGCAAGATGGGGTTCAGATGGGTCACAGGCTCGTTGCAAAATTTGCCTTGTTCTCTAAGTCCAACCGCCTGATAGGAAAATTTCCCAACTAATCAGTTCCACACTGGTGCCTGACTACAACTTCAGAGGCAAAAGCCAGACAAGGAATTCAGTTTCTGAATGCTAGTGCTAAAGTAAATGATCTAGTAAAAAAAAAAAAAAGAAAAAAAAGGCTGTGCCTTAAAACCAAGTTTGAAATTTTATAGGCTTTTACTCCATAATTTGTACTTGAGCCTTCTGTTATTTTTAAACAAATCTAATTTCTTACAGATGTGAAATTTACATTTTAAGAGTGTCTAGTGGCCATGTGCATTAATTACTTTATTGTAATATTTTAATGAGTTTGGGGTTCAACTCTGAAAGAATCCTGCTTTTTTTTAATCCTTGTTTCCCCACAGAATTACACTAGAACCTGATTCAGTCACAACTTCACACACCCCGATCCAAACCCTGATGGACTTGCACAATATTTTCAGTTGTCTTATGAAGTCCCTGAACTTTAAAACTGGCTCCAGATTTTAGGACTTGTCACCAAACTAGCGCTACCTGGAGTCAGGAGCAGAGCTAGGCTTTCAGAAAGTTTGTATTTAGAGCTGAACTTGCTGGCTGAGCCTGATCTCAATGGAAACAGGTAGCAAAATGCAAAATTCAGTTGTGACAGCTAACATTTGGGCCAATCGTGTTCTTAATGACACTTATGCAATGATGCAAATGCTTCCATCTTAGTATATATGACATAAAAACATTTAGGGCTAAAAGATTAACCCCCCAAAGAGTGCCTAAATTCACCAGGGAAGATTGGAAATGCACTACTGGAAGATTTCCACTTTGTGCAAAATAGTTGAAAAGCATTACAATATCCATACTTCTGCCACGGTATTCCCTTTATGGATTTTGGTGGTTTGTGTCATCCTAAATTATTTCTTCTTCATCTGTGAGTGTGCATAAGTAGTGGTAGGAGATAAGTAAAATGAGACTTTTTTTCCAGGCGGTTTTCAGCCAGGACTTAGTGTCTGTGCTTGTAATGTTGCAGGTGTAACTACTCATCTTGGGGACTGACGCAGAAACCTTCAGACCACTGAGGATCTCTACAATTTGAACTGAAGAGATAAACCTTCTTACAGCATCTAAATGCACTTTAATCCTCCGTGAATAAGCTAAAGATGCAAATACGTAACACATTGAACAACGGGTTCAAGTACAAACACAGATAAATGCAGGAAAAGTGGGACTGACTGTTTTAGTTGACTGCGGTAATAGTAAGAGGTTCATCAGTTGTCGAGTGCAACCGCACACGCTGCACCCACAGAGGCACGCTTGGAAATCTGACCATTTATGTCCACAACTCTCACCTCTCTCTGCTAGGGCAAATGCAGAACTGTAACTTCAAGGAACTACCCAGCTTTTTAAAAAGTATGTTTTTAAATCACTTACAATAAGAGCAACAGTTATTATTCAGTACATGCTTTTTATCAGATTGAAGATAAACTTTATTATAACTGGTGGAGATGGTATCAATGATTTGTGGTCTATGAGAATTCTATAATGAGAAATGGTAATCTGTCTTGGGGCAAACAATATTGTTCTGTTTACTATGCAATTAACAATATTAAGTCAAGATTCTATAACTGATAGCTGAAAATAGGGGTGGTAGGAAGAAACTGGAAGCACTGGAAACTTTCACAGGACAATTATCTGAGGACTATAAATTATTTATGGTGCTTTAGCCTGACATTCTCTCTTATCCTCACAAAAATGTTCCTCACTGCTGCAGAGATGTTCACTGTAAAAGTATCAGATTGTAAGCAGTTTGGGGCAAAGCCAGAATCTCTCCTTGTCTCAAGTACTGAACGCACAGGATAGTGCAGTAATTTCATTTTCAGAAAAGCAGCAATAAAATCACAAAAAAACCCCCACAAAATAGTTTTACTTTGGAAAAGGTATGATAATGAACCAACAAGAATGACAAAAAGAGAAGTGAGATCTAATCTCTGATTCCTGGCATATTTGGTGTAAAATAAGGACAGAGTACCTCCCTTGCGTTTGATTTCTTCTTTAATTTTATAGACTGTCTCATACCTTTGTGTGACTGAAACCCTGTACTTCTTGTTTACTCTTAGATCAGCCTTAAGCAACCACCATATGGAGCTGCAAACACCACAGACATAGCAGAAACGGTCCTTAACTAACGGTCAGAGTAAATTGTATTGGGAGTCAAGTGGGGCCACTTTCAAGTGGCTGGTTAAGACAAGGGCTGACCTATAATAGAGCTTCTCTGTAAAACAATACATTTTTTACTTTACATTATAAAGCACAGAAATCTCACTGCCTTTTTCTAGTTTGTTCCTTAGCTGTACACATGCAGTCCAGCCCTTTTGGCTCTGATTCTGCAGCAGTAATAATTTTGAGGTTACCTCAACGGGAACTCGGGCAGAGCTTCGGCACAGCGCTTTCGTAGTGAACAAGCAAGACCTATAAAGTGCTAGGGTCTTTCTTGCTAAATTGATCTTCAAAAAAAAAAAAAATCAAAAGATCGCATTCTTAAACTACCCAATTCCATTTGTAGCTCTCTGGAAATGTGATGCTCCACAGAGAGCTCCATTGCACCCAGCAGGCAAAAGCCACATTTAAGACAGCATGACGCACCAGCGCTCTGGCAACCGGGATGCTACAAGGAAGCGACTGCTTCTGGCAGCCCCGCAGCCCCTCTCCTGCACCTCTCGCCCTTAAGGATCGGTGCCTTAAATTCCCATATACCGCTGAATAATAACATCTGGCTGATCCAGAAGATTAGCAGCTTATTCCACCTTTGTTCTCTGCCTTCTTTTAAGATGAGCAATGAATGACACCACAGCAGGCATAACCCTCCGGCACAAAAGCTAACAAAATTGTAGGATGTTTTAAGGAATGATGTAAAACTTAACAGAGAGTTTTAGAAGGGTATTCCTACACAGAATCTCTATATAAAACCCAATGCTGCATAGAAGGGTTCTCAAATTCTCTTTACTTTCCTGAACACTACAACACAAAATCAGCATCAAATGTCTGCAAGATCAAAGTCTTTAAAACTGATAAAAATACAAACAGTTTTAATAAAGCGTGGACTAAATTTGGGGGTTTCCTTTGCGTAAGATAACACTGAATCAGAGTTTCACAGCAATGAAACAGATACAGTAAAATTAAATTGGAGGAAAAAAAATGATTGGAGTATAAAACTTCATGTTCCTGTACATAATATGCCAGTGATTGGTGGAAGTAAGGCGCAAACTTCTACTTTTTAAAAAACTACTGTTTTGAGGAAAAACACTCATCAATTGGTATTTATAGGGCTTAATTCCTTTTCTTGGGTCTGGTCATTGTTCATCACTATTGTTCAAAATTTACTCCCAGATTAAGAACTTCTCCCACACTAATAAACAGGTATAATAATTTTCTCCAGAGAGCAATTTTTTTTTTTCAGTAATTAGCCTACTTAAATATTTTAATGGAACTACTGACGTACAATAGCACAAAAGGTCCTCTGACCATTATATAAAGTGAGAGATGAGATTCCTAAAAACTTTTGTATGAAGGAGGTCTAGGATTTACAAAGCCTATCAAGCAGACAGCTCTAAAACTATTTTTAAAGGTCATAAATTAGGTACTCTCTTAAATGTAATTCAATCATCCACTGTTATAGTAGCTTGATTCTATTAGTTGTTCCTATGCGTTTTACAAAACAGAACTCTATTAACATTATTCACTTATAGTTTCCCTCTATAAGTGGATATTCTGCTCAACAGGCTTTAAATAGATTCCCCCTCCCCTCCGAAATTGCTATTAAGCATACTTTTACTCAAAGGGCAAAGTAGGCATAGGATTATGCTTGTACTTCATGCAAAGGATACATTTTCAGCAATCAGAACTACATTCCTACAAAGTAAAAATACTCTATATAAGCCGATTGTTTCTATCCCTCCTAACCTTGCTCAATAAGGACTCTATTCTGATCTTTTGAGTTACACACAAGTTTTCCAATTTGGCTGAATAAAGGTATCTTGTTGGGCAGCTTGATGAGCATATTCTGTGTCTCGAATTCTGACCTTGGCATGTTCAAGGTGGATCTCAATTGTAAGACGCTGCTCAGAGGGGAAAAAAAATTTTTTTTTTTTTTTTTTTTTTAAATCAGGATTTATTTTACTTTCTTCAGTTAAAGAATGCAGTACGGAACTCCTGCTTTTACATACCTTGCTTTAGTGAACCAGTGAAAATATAAACCTTGATAAAGAGACCACAACACATATATAGCCACAAGTTTTTCAGGGCAATTTACGTAGCCTGTAGTTACATTCCAGCTTAAGAAATGTCTATTATAGATCATTCATCTCTGATTTCATGTTGATTTCATTGTGAATAAATGTGTGGCCGCACCTCTCACAATTTACATTACTCTATTCTGAACAAGATAAAAAATACACAAGTACAGGCAGAGGAGCACAGTGCTGGGCCAAACCACATATCCCATAGCCAGTCTCAAAGGATCTCAGCCACCTTGCAGCGTTGAGCCGCCTGCCACAATAGTCTGACACCCAAACAGACCCTGACCCATTGTAATGGTGTAGTTGCAACAACACAATCTGTACATAAAAATGTGTATGTCTAGAGAGCCAAATCCTCCTTCAGCTGGTTACCATATTCTATGTTCACATCTTACTTCTTAAAACAGGACAGATGGCAGAAATCGTACGCTGGTGTTCTTTCCATTGGCCATGCCAATCCCAGATAATCAAGTCAGTCAGTCACCAGCAGATACTCTTTTCTCAGAGGAAAGGGTTGAATTTCATCTGACCACTGAGCTTCAGCTTGCACTTGAGGTTCTAATTTTCTCCTGGTCTTAGCCCATTTCTGTCTCGCTCTGGCACACACTGCCCTAGTAAGTACATTTATTACCTCAGTAATTCCTCTGGGGGCTGTCTCACTTTCACTTTGTATCTGGACTCACATAAGCATCTCCCCATTTTACGAGGAAACATTTATTAGCCTCTGATAGGAGTTTCCTGTTCCATCATGCTGAATCCCATTGTCTATTATTCTTCGAAAGCAGGCTAACAAGTTGCATACTCCTGGGCAGCTCTTGCTTGTGGTGTACGAGGGCTAGCGGTGCAGCACAGGCGTGGAGAAGGCACGGGGGGACAAACAGGTGTTCTGGGTTTTCTTCCGTTCCTGTTTGCAAACCCTTGATCAGCTGGCCACACACACAGTAATATGGGACCCTTACACTGGTAGCATTCACCAGATACCAGTGGCACTGGGTGGCCCAGTAATTTCTAGGGTGCCCCATTCACGCTCCTTCTTCACACTCTTGGGACTGGTGCAGGAAAGGACTATGAAAGTCTCCTTCACCCAAGGATTCCTCGACTATAACGTTGATCTTATTACTTTGGGACACATGAATAGTAGAAGGTAAGCCTATTATATCACAAAAACAGGGATTTCTGCTGTAATTCCTCCAGTTCCCAGCTAATTATCTTACTTGAGAACTGCTCATGGTTTTTTTTTCCTGGTAGTTGTGGGTCATCACTACATATTCCTGTTTCTCCAGGTCCACCCTGCAAAACTCCTCAGTGTAGCAACTCTTTGGTAGAGCTGGTACTGTCCAAAAATTGTTCAGCCTTCCAGAGTGTTACACGGGAAACTTTGGCCATGATCTCCCCCAACCATAGAACAGTCAGATCTTCAGAGGAGATAAAAAAGTATAATTGCTAGAAAATAAAATTGCATTGATTTACCCCAGCTGAAGATCTGGACCCACCCTAGGGACAAGAAAAAGATTTCAATGCATAGTCTATTTTACTAGAAACCATGCAAAGTCTCTCATCCACATCAGCCTGCTATTTTTTACTTCTATGTATGCAGACAACATTTGTATTCAGCTGCTCACTTATAAATAAAAAACATTTTTACATGGGTGGATTGGAGTGGCCTTTTTTTTTCCCCCCTCTTTCGGTTCCCATTATTTTATATATTACACACATGTTCTGTCAGCGAAGCTCACTTTGTTATCTGAAACATCTGTGGTACCCTGCTGTGGAGAAGGCCAACACTGCTGCTGCTGTTGCTGCCTGTCTTTATTAGCCACTGATTTGCTGATGTAGTCCTCCGACAGCGTGCAGTGCTCCGGTTCGCCTCTGTAGCGCCGGGGCTGCACGGCAGAAACAATGGGATTCTGTGAACTGGCAGAGAGGTCCTGTTGGTTCACAATATGGCAGTTACCATCTATATGAAGATATGAAACCAAGGTTTCATATGTGCATTCACGCAAGCACTGATTTTTATGTTTCTAAAGAAATGTATGTAAATTTATATGTAAGCTGAAAGGATAACACCCTTGCAAAGAAGGTACATACTCATCAAAATGAAAGGACCTCCTACCTGAGGCTCCCACAAGGTCTGGCTGTTGAGCAGCTACAATATTTCTTATTTTTTGGACAAGTGAAAAGTTACCTGGATTGATCTCTTTTAGCCTTATTTTCAGGTGCTTTTTACAGTCATAGTCCTGACATACTGCAGTCCCATGAAACTCTCTGGGATCTACTGTTACTGTAAAGATTACCACCTAAGGTATATAAGAAGTCTGGATTTGTTATGGAGCCATGACAAGATTTTAAAAGATCAACTTAAAGATGAAAAATCTGTCTACATTTCTTAAATAACATTTTTAGAGATAAGATTCAGGTCACCTGATAGGAAGTGAAGCTATTTCTATGGATTTTATACATTTACTTTCTGCAAACAATAGCACCTTGGTAAAATCAGCTTAACCATTTGCCCTCTGAAAAATCAAAACCATCTTATCTTTATATGGATTTCTTATGCAGCTGATGAGTGAAATATATACTCCTTTTAAGAATCTCAGAAATATGATTGTTAAACCACAAAACTTAACAAGAACATTCAGGGGAAGACGCAAGAACAACTCACAAAAACACTCGCATGGACCAGATTTCCAGCTGATGGCAATCCTTTTACGGGTCTACTGTTTTAAGAAACTGCTCTCTAATATGAAGATAAGACAACAAGAAGTTAAAGGCACTTCCCTCCCCTTTTTTTTAAAAAAAAAAAAAAAAAAAAAGATTTATCGATGACATAAAAACCTGAGCTGAGTTCGGAGTCCCATAGGTAAACTCAAACCAGCTTTTTGTAGGTTTTCCGGATCTCCCAAGGACTCTGGGCCTGATTCAGAGAATAATTATAGTATGGAAACATCATGTGACTGCTGTCACAGATCTTTTACATGCAAGTCAGTGTGCATGTGTGTCCAATTCAAGATTCAAAATTGAAGACTTATGTGGAGATAGTTATAAATGAAAATAAAACACAGCTTTTGAAAAAACACCCCATTTTCTTTATAAAATAATTGATTAACTAGCCCCAGTAGGAAGGTTCAAAAGTTACTATATAATGAAGTGCTACTAGCAAGCAGCTTGCTATATCTTTCAGGAGCAAGACCGTGATGACAAGAAAAAAGAATCAAGAAAATAAATGCCACAAAAGCATCTTCCTCTCCTCACCTCCCTTTTGCCTAAAGCATCACTTACTTACTTTCAAATTTGCTTTATTTATATTACACAGCATTAGCACCCCCAAGCCACCTAAATTCTGTGCAAACACAGGAAGGATCTTTCCATATTTAAAATCTGAATCTCATTTCCCGTGTCCTGGTAATAACTGAGATGTGATGGCAGAGTATCACTTGTCTCCAAAATAATCTTTGGATTACCCAACTAACAACCTGGTGTACAGTAGAACAAGCTTCAGTCCTCTAGCCAATTCATCCTTTTTACCTGTATTCTACAGGGAACTAATCTGATAGTCACAGGTTGTCCCCCTGCTCCAAGTATATCCTCAGAGAGAGAAAGGAGATGGCGTACTGTTGCTACTGCTGGCGCTTACTGAGGATTGTCTTAGAGATGGTATTTCAAATCCTCTGGAGGCCAGTGAAGTCACAGATGTTTTCCACTACCAGAGGAGTATGAAGTACCTGAGCAATAGCAAGGACCTGATCTTAAACTTACAAGATTGTTCTTATTTGGGGGAAAGTGAAAGGAAGGAATAAAATTAATGTATAAGCATAAACAAGCCCAAAACTTGGAAGATGAACTGAAAAGACAATTATCTTTATACATTTTAAAACTGCAAACAGATTCATGCAGGACAATTTTCCATCTGTCCAGATCCTTCTGCAGGACATATGCAGAAGATAGCTTCAAGTTTGCATATTTCTTTATATGAAGCTTTTTCTTAAGATATTTATGGTTGGGGGAAAAAAAAAATGCAATGCTACGTTGGAATGGTAGTAATTCCTCTTTTACCCTTTCTGTATGTCACCGTCTATTGTTACTCAGTTTTTTAACATTCATTTGAATATTTCATCCATGCAAAAATTAGTCCCAGCATCTTTTTTCTGAATAATGTTTGGCGGTCATTGCTTCACAACTGCAAACAATCCTCTACTGCTATTGAGTGCTACAGTCAGGCTCGTTTCACACTGGAGGTTAGAATCTGATCTTAAGTCCATTAAATCACAGAGTCTTTTTAAAGTTTAATCTTGAGAGGATTTGGGTTGTAAACAAAGGACACTATACATGGGGAAAGAAACAGAAAAATATGAACTTATGACTCTAACGCAACCCCGAGTTCAAATTTTGTGTGTGATTTAGCAAGAAAATTCTGAGCTTTCGGCAGCGGCGCACACGCCCTGGCATGTGGGCAAAGCTAAACTGAGCATTGATGCTCACATCCAAAACACGCATATGGATCCCATTTTACTATAGACGTGATTCTTCATGTGCAAAACATGTGTCTGACTGGTTTTCTTTGGCTTTTTAAGATGTGCTTCTTTTTCTTTGGTGGGGGCAGGGAGCAGAGAAGTAAATAAATAATTTGTGTGGTACTTGAAAATACATTATCTATGAAGAGAACACCCTGGGATTCAATGCCAGGTAAAAAGCCTGTACTTCAGCTGAAAGTACCAATTTCAGCAAACAACCAAATGCCAACAGTGAGAAACTTAGTCCACTATACAGCTTCTGCAACACGTTAATCTATCCCACTCTGTAATTGCTAGATAGGAAAGAGGAAAAGGGCTCCAGATGCTAATAACTTGGAAGTGGTAATTAGAGGAGTCCACATTACTGCTGCGAGACTCCCATCTTCCCTTGATTGCTGGAAAGAAAATTTTGTCCAGCGGGTCTCCTTCTCACTTCCAAAACATGCAGCACTTCTGTGTTCCTAAGCTCCATCTCCTTCTCACTGAACACATCAACAGGAGCTCGATTGGGCCTGGAAGACTTTTTTTACCTTCTCCAACATTGGCGGATGCCGTATTTCCCATAGAAAATGTAGGAAAACATTCACAAGGTTATAAGGTGACCTAACAGGGAAATACCACAGGCCCCGACTTTTAGCTATACAAGATGAAAACTGCCTCCCGCAGTCCCAGTCTGACTGTGACAGAGAACAAGAGAGTCTGCTCCCCCTGCTTTAAAAAGTGACAAATATCTTTAAAGGCTCGTTGAGCGTTTATAATCTCTGGGACTACAGAGACAAAGTAAGTCTGGAAAGGGTCTGAACGTCGCATGAGAAAGTAAAAGGAAAAATACACTTATCACAAAGAGGGAATGCATTTGTATTATTGTATTGAAATAGCACAAGGCTACAATGACAGGCTATAAATTTTTCTCTTGGACTGTAACCAATATTTTCCATTTCAAGTAACAACAATGTAAGAAAGAGACTCAGAATTAATAGAAATTATGGACATAAATCGGTAGGTACTTAGGTGAAAAAGAACCTCAAATTTGGGTATCGTTAAAGGAGAAAAGGTTAACTAGCCCTTTGAGCAACTCTTGGATCCATTTACTCTGCAGACAAACTGACCAAAAAAGTATGTTTAGATTTTACTGATGATGTCCATCTTTATAGTTCTCAGATTCATAGCCCAGAATGTTACGGTAAATTCTTGGCAGCAAAAAGCATCTTTTTTTTATCCCTGAAGTTTAACACCACACATAACACAACCTCATCTATGACTCCAAATAATAATAGCAGCAGTAGTAACTATGTGGTTCTGCAGTGATGAGAATTAAGTTACAGAAATTTCTCAATTCTACTTTTTCTGATTTGATATGTCATTTCATTAAACAACCATGAATTATTGAATATTAATAATTCGAAATCAGTGATGTGCCTTAAGATATACATTTATAGACTATTCGTATTTTTCTTAACCTTTCTGTTGCTGTAACTGGCTATCGAAAAACAAACAAACAAGCAAGCAAACAAACCAGGACTGAACAGCAAGGAGACTGTTAGCCAAAGCCAACATACATTAGCAAAGCTGCGTCCAGAAGATGAACAATCTCTCCTCCATTTTAAGACCCAATCCTACATTTGTTTAGTGCATGTAACTACCCGTGATTTTCCAACAGTTCCATCGAACCTTGGGAGATAAGTCTTATAACTGAAACTAAAGTTGACAAGTCCTTTTCCCCCCCCCCCTACTATGCAGACTTCTAAAGGAGGAGGACTGTGAATATTGTAAAAAAATAAAATCAATGCAAAGTTATTTAGCACAGGTGTTCCTGTTATTGCACTACATTTGGAAAGCCCACACATTCAGCACACCTTCAATTCGCACACCCAGCTGCATGAGGTGGTGGTCTATTGTTAGTTTAGAGGTTTGCAATAAAAAGCATGAAGTAATATTGGCAAGCTCAGGAGCTTTTTTTTTTTCCCTTATGATGTCTCCCTGCATCTATTTATCTAGTTCTCCTTCCTTTGTTTCTGCTTTTATATTCAGCATATTCAAAAAAGGGTCAGAATAGGTTTTAAAGACGCTCAAGCCTTTTGAACACTAAGAGAAAACCTCAGAAGGTTCACGCATAAAGAAACAAAGATATAAGGATAGCTTTGAACCTGAGGGGCTCTCTCACTGCAAGCAAGTGCATTGCCAGCGTGTCACAGGTGTACACCACATGAGCAAGTGAAAAAATAAAATGCGATTGTGAAGGGGTGTGATGCTGACGGGTCCGAGTCCAGAATGCATTAATCCCAGGGTGAATGTGTGCATCTGTTAGATATTTATGTAGTTCCTACTAGTAGTTTGTACAGATATCTAAGCAGGTGAACGTCAACAGCTTTGAAACCATATGTTAAAGGGACCCTGTGAGATGGTACGAGAAGGCTATCAGGCATTATGGGTCTGACAAGGGAGGGCAGACACCTACCGATTATAACACTGCCCTGGTTAGTCGGGACTCCTGGGCCCTACGTCAGACTCCTGCTGATTTAGCTGTGCGACACTGGGGCAAACGACTGAATCTTCCTTTCCACTTCCCCATCCTTAAACAAGAGATATGAC
The DNA here is from genome assembly GCF_000690835.1 of Fulmarus glacialis. Classification (NCBI taxonomy): domain Eukaryota; kingdom Metazoa; phylum Chordata; class Aves; order Procellariiformes; family Procellariidae; genus Fulmarus; species Fulmarus glacialis. Next base: position 44,952 of record NW_009199204.1, on the reverse strand, counting down.
TACAGAGTGATAATTTTCCTTCTTCCCTCGCTAATTTCTAGGGTTGTTGAAAAGGTTCTGAATGCTTCTCTGTTTTAATTTTTTTTTTTTTTTTTTTTTTATTCCAAAGGTATGTATAAAACACAGTTGTGTTAAAACAACAATTTTTAGATGCTGCCTTTAGTTTGTCAGAAGAAGACGGAGTCAGGATCTCTGGTAGTTACAGGAACATGCTACAGCAGAGGAGAACCAAGTCCTGTTCCTTTGTCTAATTCAGAGATTGTTTTATTCTTGTTTTTATATTTTAACTCCAAGTTGCTCAGACTCGGGAACGGCATGCATCTAAACTGGGGTCATTCCATTTCCCAAGGCAGCCTCCTGACCACCAGACTGTACACCTGGTAAGCACATACAAGCACAGCTGAATCCAACTTATTTTCAGAAAGGAAAAAAAAAAAAAAACAAACAACTTTAAGAAAAACAATGCACTTCCCAAAAGTGACATTTTGTCTATAGTGTTTACTTTCTCTACCAAATATCCTCAGCAAGGAACTGTGAGAATTCATTCATCTTTGAATGAATTTATAAAACATGCTGAGAGGTCTCTGGCTGAAATGTGTGATTTTTTTTTTTTTTTTTTTTATTAGCACAGAGTACTGGAATCCAAAAATTGTCAGTTTACACACCACTTTAACCTAGACCACTCAGTTTCTGCTACCATAGATGACTCTTAGGAAATGAAAGGAAAACTGTTTTCACATTAAATGCTGAGTTTCTAAAGGAGGCCTGTTAGGAAAATTTTCCTTCAAATTCAAATTTTCTGTAAAATGGAGAAAAGAAATCTCTCAAATACCCTCCACTTCAAATAGCCTAGCAACTACCTTGAACCCTCAATGGTTCAAGTTACTCTCAAAGGTAAGGTAATCAAAAACTAGCTTTGGAGTCCTGTAAGATCCTGTTGCTATAGGAGTAATTCCACCTTTGAAAATCTTGGTGCGACTAAGAATTCGTCAAGAGCTGCAATTTCATTTTGTCCTCAATGGTTCATATATATATATATGGAGAAAATGGAGAAATATGGAGAAATATGCCTTCCTCCCCTTGTGAAGTATTATGGCCTCACTGAAAAACATTCAGGGAGGATCCACCCATAGGACATGGGTCTCATAGTTCAGCATTGCCCAAACTCTGCTCCCAAACATTACCAGTCCATAGTAAATCCCATGAATTTCAACAGCTCCACTAAGACTGCTACTAAGTGCTTCTGAAAAAAATCTAATCACACCTTCCCATCCTCTTGTATGTCTACCTTTTACAACATCAGAACACACACTCTATAGTAGCCCTTTTCAATTTATTTCCCCCATACTTCCCTTCCCAAGAGGATATTATTCATACCCTACTCCTTCACAATGTAATTAGCTTGTTCCAATCCTTGGAAATGAAACATTTACCCCTTCTTTTGCCCCAACCCTCAAGAACCTCTTGCAAGGGTCGTTTTGTAGCTCACCACCTCACAGAGTGGGGAAAGTCACACCATAATTGCTCTCCACTTGGTACCAGAGAGAGAATAATCACACTCGCCTTTTATTACTTTGCTTTACTTTAATGAAGCACAGTTAATAAAGAAGGCGTGAATGTAAAGTCGGCGGTTTACTAGACACCCACCACCTTTGTTGTTTGAGGCCCCTTCACGTGCCCTGCAGGATTCCCCTACTCCAGCTCCTGGTTTAGCATGGGCAAATCTAGGTCTAGCGTTGCAGCTTCTGTGGTACAGCTCCACAGAAAGGGCGAAGTCACAAATGACACTGTGTATTAGAAAATATTAATTGAGATTTTTAATTTTGGGAGATGTGCATTGCATGGCATCTATAAAATATGCCCCAAACATTCTCCGGAATACAGCTCAAAGAGTTTGATTAACATTGAGCAAAATCAGTCTCTCATCCTTCTGTTTAAAAAATGAGAATTCATTTATTCAGCTTAATTCAAAGATTAAATATGATTAAAATTTCTATAAGATGTCTAGCTTTTCTGAAATAAACTGCAGTGGCCATCAAAATATTGATAGTCATTGGTAAATTACTTCTGGTGTTTAATCAATGTTATTTTTTTATCATCCAATTTTTTCTTCAAGTCAGCTTCTAACACTAAACTACATTTCATCAAGGTTGGTAAAATGTTTAGAAAGGAACAGATGTCAGAATATGGGGATTGCCAATAACACTGATGGAAGCCAGTAATTTCTTTCCTGTCCAAAGGCAAAAGAATGAAGAATAATCTAGACTGTATACAATAATACAAGATTTACTACAACATTAATGGCTATAAAAAGTAAAAGTATACAAAAGCTATCTCCATTTTTTTCAAGCCATCACTAAGGGCAGTGTTTTTCAATTTGAGACAATTTTTACTGGAAAATGAAAGGTCTATGTATTCTTAAACCTTTAAATATCCATAAAATACAGATGAAGACACAGGCTAGCATTAGTTGCTTCCAAATATACTTGTATATTAGTCTATTGTGTAAGTTAATAATTTGCCAAATCTCAAAAAATGTGGATGCAATCTTTCCTTTAAGAAAGCGGCTCAGCTTGTTATTTACAGATTGTAACATTTACATAAGAGTTTGGTTTAACAAGAGATATAAATATAGATAAAACCCTTAGGACTTCATTCTTTAAACTGCCCTCTAAAAATCTGCCCTACAATTTGCACACTGAATTTTGTGCAGACTATTCTTGGAAGCCTTTTGTGAATTAGGGAGAACTGACTCGAAACAGGGGCTGGTTAATCACAATTTTGCAAATTGTACGTAGCAATCATCCTCACATTGTGAAATTCAGATTTATAAAATGCTGATGTTTTAAAGCTGAAAAATAAATAAGCTAAGTAGGACTACTTTGCTAAGGAAAAAAAAAAAAAAAAAAGAAAGAGTATAAGACCCCTTGCAAAGAAATCCTTAAAATAAAAATAATTAAAATAAGAGAAGTGGCATCGTAAGTGAAGGGCATCTCCATTCCATATCTCAACTGCAAGCCCACCCTGGAAAAAATTTTACTACCTGACCGTTCCTGCCCCAGTCTCATATCAACACTCACCTGAATATACCAGGCAAATTCCTGCACTTCCAAGAATAAACCTGTGGGAGGTTTACTATTTTAGAAGGCTTCTGTATATTTGTCTACAATCTGGAAAAGCTCTCCAGTTGAGGAACGACTGGTGAAACTTCACTCTTTCACATGTCTATCACTGACTGTCACCTGTGCGCCCAATCAAAGCTGCTTTGATTAAATATCAGGACCATCACTTGAGTATCAACTGCAGCAAGATGGATATGATACTTTATGATGCATGTTGAATACAAACACTTGAGAATAATAGCTGGCAACTAAATAGTTTGAGGGAGAAGGAGCAGAATTTATGTGGAAAAGATGATGCCTCAAAGACAACATTTTTTGTTCTGCTTTCAAGCTGCAGCTAAAGTAACTTCATCAGCATTTAGAACAAAGCTGACTCAAGATTCTTCTTTTCCACACAGGTTTTGCAACTCCTAACATTTAGTATAAATGAAGGTCTCTTTCTATTCATTTTCCCTTATCTATTGCAGAAAGACCTTGCCAAACTGTTTGTTTTGAGCATAGAAGGATATGCTGAAATTCATGTAAAATATTGTCTGTTATCAATGTAATTATAATGACAGGAACTTTCCATTGGGCTTCAGCCGTGACACAGTGTGCGTTGGTCGCCCTCCTGCCATTCCAAGCCCCCTCACTATGGACACAAGTCACAAACAGTGGAAACTCTGTTTTCCTGATGTTGATCCTACCCAAAGGTCAGGTTTCTTACCTCAAACATTCCAGCAGTTGCTTAGACTGCAGTTCAGGAATTTTGTGTAACGTTGCTTCTAGAAAGCAAATATTTATGTTAGTAAATACCATTAAAGTATTACTGTTATACAGGTATTCTCAGTAGTAAACTGCTAAATAAGAGAAAGAGAACTTTAAACTAAATGGATGGAAACGTATTTGTATATTAAACAAACTTCACTGTGTTACTTTACCATGCTAAGCGTACTTACGAACACTAAGTCCAGCCATTAACTCTTTATGGGAATTAATTTTTTTAGAATTAGTACAAATTCAGAATTCATGCCTTTGCTTCAGAGGGCAAGCAGAGGCAGAAAGCCCAACAAAGAGCAGAACAAATTGGTACTACCAGGATTTCATAAAAGTAGTGGTCAGGAAAAAAAGAAAAAGGAAAATAAAGGACCCATAGGTACCTTACAGAGGGATGAAATAAAGACATTCCCTTTGAATGGGAGAGGCTTACATTCAGGTCTGGCTCTGAATAAGGTAGATCAGGTATGTAGCTTCACACATCGTAAGTGAGTATCCTGAGCACCAGACTAGGTTATTCTGGTGGAGCCCATTCACTCACCCACTCCTATCGGAGCTTCCTCTTCTATTGTCCTTTTTCATTTTTTAATTGGAGCAAGCATTTAACCTACAGCTTCATCAGCACAAGTGAATGCCAAAAGGACAGAGTTCAGGAATTTCTCTCAAAATATGTATCATTTATTCAAATAGAACAGCTTGAGCAATCTTGGCCAATGAAACAGAACTTTTTAATGCCTGAAATTTGTACAGGATGAAAAGAAAACTCTCTCCTTTCAGTTCCATCTGATGACTCAGGTTGGAACTGGACTCCAGCACCGGGTGATTCACAATCCCAATGCATTGGGATTTTGACCAGCTCTCAGCACTGCCTCCGAAATAACAGCAGTCAGTACAGGTAGGCCACAGCGCAAGTACGGAAAGTACAGCTGCTCTGCAGTAATTGATTCTGTATGTTGACCCAGACATTAGGATGTTTACTGTCTGCATATGACTCCTTCACTTCATGGAAAGCTGTACAAAACTAAAACAGCTCATGATATGTCAGTCTTTTGATGGATACATCAAGCACTGTTTCTTAACACTTCTTTACTGCTTGAGAAGATTTGACCTCGTGGCTCTAACAAATCACACAAACTGCCTGGACAACACAAGCCGACGCTACTTCACACGAGTCCCGAGGCTCTCAGGGCAACATGAGGCTTCTACTTGAGAAAACTGTAGGCAGTTGCTTTAGGAGCAGAGCAGAATGTTGCTTTAAAGTCCACTATTATTTTATTATTATTACTGCTACTTAACAGGAGTATTTTGGAATTACTGAAGTTGTCTCCTCAAAGTCAAACTCTTGCCAGATATTGCTGCCCACAGTCCGGTCCGAGAGCAGCAGAACTTCCTGATGCTGCCTCTGAAGGTGAAGGGATCCAGACCCTGATTCCATGAGCCAGAGAGATTCAGAGATACTACTAACTAAAACCAAAATACTCACACCCTCGGGGGGCGGGGGGTTTTTTGGGGGGGCGGGAATAATCTACAAATCAGTGTCAGGGTATTTTAAAATATCCCGTAATTCCCATAAGGGAAAAAGGCTTTAAAATGTGTCTCTTTGGAGACATTTGAAAATATTTCTTTGGCTACATGCACAAGCGTGGGAGACTCTGCCCTTAAAATTGTAGAACACTATAAGACGACCCGGAGGGACTAGGCCGTATCAAGCCATGTTGAAAAGTATAATGGAAGTAAATTTCAATTTAGAATGATAAAAATAACACCTTCTCACAAAAACAATTAATATTATCATACATGATCATGGGTTTCAAACTTTAAAAAGCTTTAACATTTTAAAATAATATACAGAGAAGTGTAATGAGACTAACCAAATCTGATTCTTCACTGTGCTTCTCATGGCCCAGTATCTCTTGTCATCGCATTTGTATGTTTGAAGCTGTCTGCTGCCTTGGATGAACACATGGAGCTGTTCTACACCAACTGCAGCTGTGTGTGCTAACTTGGGTCATTTTAAACTTGTTTTGAGTAACTTCCCCTGTTTACCAATATTTTAAGGAAGTTTAAATCTATCTCTCTGCGGCTAGAAATATACTACACTAAATGTGTGCTGCATAAGAAAATTTGAGTAGACACTTACAATTTACTTAGTTCCCTTTGAGGGGAATGAGAAAGATGCACAGTACTTTCATTATCTGTCCCTAAGTGTTTTTTGTCAAATTTTGACTCTGCCTCCATTCTTCAGTGACAGACATTAGGTATGACATTTTTTGACACAATGTCAATAGTGACATCAGTAATATTTGACACAAGGCACATTGGGGTTATTTGACACAGACAATTGGATAGCTCAGGGCACTGAAGATCCAATGCATAAAGAGTGTTACCTCCAAGTCACCAGTGAATATCTAGCCCAATGTTTTCTAGCTGTTACCAACTGATGGCTCCTCAGAGTCTTATACAGAAGGAGTTTGGGTGTATTGAACAGATGTCCAGAAAACAAAAATCAACACAATAAATGACATTAATCTGTGCTCCATGTTGAAACACCATGGAATGAATAGCCAGCGACAAAGCTATTCTTCTACTGCTATCTGTAATTCCTTTTAAAAATGGTTGAATCCCATCGGAGACACGGGAGGATCAAATGAGTCAGAGAGCACTACAGCTCTAGTCTCCTGAATAAGATTTCTCTCAACAGCTTTCAGTCCCATGGCTTTCATTAACAGTTAAATATACTTATGGGAAAATACAAATGTGAAATGTTACTTTCAATGATGCGTTTTCCAAATATTTCACAATTGGCTAATATACAGGACTCACAAATGCTGAACAGGAACAGAATGAATTACATGTATGATCACTCTAGAATTTCCTAGAGTGCCACAGTCCTGACTAAACAAAGCACTTCTATCTACATCCAATAAAGTACTCATCTAAGAGCAGAGTCTTTCAGTATCTATTAGGCACCTGGTTGAGCTCCTGAATCCTGCATTTGGCCCAAGATCCATTACGTAAAACTGGAATCTCTGGACATGAGCAAGAAGAGGTGTTAATCCTAGGTACACATGAACCTACCTGGACCTACGAGGACAGGCACCTGCATAAGGTACCTAGGTGCTTGAAGAATTTTATATTACTAAGCATTGCCTCCAAAGATTTAGAAATCTAAATTCCACCGAGTCTTTGTATAGTGTATGAATCCTTTTTTGGAGCAGACATTTTACTTTTTTGTCTTATTTTAAAGTTAATGCTTATGTTCAAACACCATCAGGACATGCAACTTCACAGGAGTAGGACTTCTTTAATGAACAAGACATTTATTTAAAAAGTTCAGAGCTAAGTGCCTTACTTATAGTCTTCTTTTTTTTAATAAATGCAAATACCAAATCAGAGTTAATCCATGTGCAAAATGTGCTCCTTTTTCCTATTTTATATTAATTTTGAAAAGATGATCCACATTAGCCTGTTTATCACAGGAAGTCATCAATATGACCATGCATTCAACAGGAGAATGATGTTCAATCTATAGCTAGAACCAACAGTTGGGCTACCTTCAGATTCCCTGGAAAACTTATTTATTTTAAATTAGACTATTCTAACTCCCAAACAGATTCCTTCATTGTTCTGCAAATTGTGGTTTCCCTAAAAAAAAGAAAGCCATCCTAGCTGGGAATCAAAATACATGAAGCATATCCACTGTCCCTTAAGAAATTATCCCACATTGTTACATATCATAGAAAAAGAGGCAAAGCACATTTTGTTAATCATGTGTTTGGACACCCTGTCATATTGCAACTTCTCAAAACAAGTTACATTTTAAAAAAAAAGCATAAGAACAATATGTATTTTACTGCAACAAAAAGCATTTCTGGAGCAAACTGTTGGGCTGAACCACTAAGGAAGCTAGCAGTATGCCACTCCCACAAAGTAAGGATAATAAACTTGCATGAGCTTTCACGGAAACCGTGCCACAAGGCATTTCCACCTCTCTCTCAAAGTCAGAAGGGATATACTTTCAACACATGGGCATAAACATCTGGCATTTTCCCAACCTCTGTCCCACAGGGCCAGAGCAAGAAGTCCACTGCTGATCCACAATTCTCACCAGTCTTGGCATTAAAAATTTCCCCTCTACAAAGCACAAAAATGCTGAACAGTAAAATAGCCTCTTCCTATCACATTACTTAAAACAGCAGGTATGTGATCAAGTCTTACTTTGCCAAAAGCTTCACGTCACAAAGTATATTGCATGCCTCTTGGTCCAAATTTTTAGGGAAGCATTGTTCTAG
>NW_009199204.1:7106-31751 GCF_000690835.1 Fulmarus glacialis | reverse complement strand
GGAAAGAGTCTGAAGAGGACTGAAAACTGACAGCTCCTAAAAATAATAAAGCAACAAGTAGAGGCAGGCATGGTGATTCTAAAGACGGACTGAAATGAAAGAGCCATAGCTGCTAAACTCATTATCATAGGTAGATCTGTTAAAAATGAAACTTTCAGCAGAAAATTTGGTTCCAACCCAAAACAGGCCAAAACTGATATTGCAACATGGAAACGCTTACCTTGGAAAAGTCAAAACACTATCCTTAAATTCTGTCATTTATGTTTTAGTATGCTGTATTACAATATAGTGTAACAATCTAAAAGCATCGAATGTAAACTAGGCATCTCAACTCCATCAAAACATTTGCATAGTTTCCCCCCAAAACTTCAGAAAATATATTATATATGTTAGAAATTATGTCAATCAAATTAAAAATTTTCAAGACAAAACATATTCTTAACTATTCTTTTTTGTGAGTTTGTGGGTGGCGATCTGTCCCCACAAAAGGAAAGAACAATTCTGAGGAATAAAAATAAGTAGTGAAAATGGCTGGATCGTTAAGCTGAACGGGAAAAAGAAAAAAAAAGAGCAGCTCTGAACAAGACTGGTCCATCTAACGCCTCCAGCATGCAACTGACCTCCCTGAAACAACTCATATATGCATCAAGTTCCCCTTGTTCTTCAGGGTTTTGCTCAACTGGGAAACATTCTCTGACCCTCTTTCTCAGCACAAGGATCAGTGCCCCGACACTCCTCATGGGACCTACTGTGGGATAGGATAGAATAAACTATTTCAGTTGGAAGGGACCTACAACAACCATCTAGTCCAACTGCCTGACCAATTCAGGTTAGCCTCACTCATGTCCTAATGCTCCCCAAATCACTCACTCTGTGCTGCTATTTGGACATTTTTTTGCTGCATATGACCAGGATTAGTACAATTCTGCTCCTGTTTAGTTAGTGGAGAGGAGCAGGCTCCAACTGTGAGAATTTTCAACACCTTAAGTTAGACAAAACACCCAAACACTAACGCATAAACTGTACTCTTCCTGACTTGTGCATCCCTCTCCCCTTCTTCTGTCTGCACCCTTCAAGGAAAATTTCAGTTTTTAGTTGAAAACCAGAAAGTTGTTTTAGTTTCGTTTTCTATGGTTTTTAAAAAAGACAAAAACTGTCTCGAAATACTTCTAGGGTAACGTTGTGAAGGGGGGAGAAAAAAAAAAAAGAGCTCGTTTAAGAAACGCATGTCCTGTTAGCAACCAAAAACAGTTTAAAAAAATTACTAGGTCTTACATTTTTCCATTGGTACTTTCTCTTTTCAAAGTTTCTTCACTATGAATATCAGGTATATAAAAACCAGACCTTACCAACTGTTCATGAACTTATGCAATGGACATGCGTGAAAAAAAGAAATCCGTTCAGTGAAAAAATACGATTAGAATGTACATTTCGTATACATTTGTTTTTAAGGGATATTTCCTTAGGATATTTCAATAAATACCAAAACAATTATTCCTCACTACAAAAAGAGACTTGGTCAAAGTTTTTGTTTTAAGGTCATGTTTGAGTACTAGTATTTAAACCGACCCAAGGCTGGAAGCAGTACAGCACTAGTACAGCACTCGCAGGGAAAACGTGTACCTTTTTTTTTCCACCGCCTAAAGCCACAGTACTGTAGTTTTCCTACTTCCATCATCGTTAGTATAAAAAAATTAGTACAAAAAAAAAAAAAAAAAAAGAAATTTCACTCCTACTTTCGTATTTCTTTAGATCTTAACCTGACATTAATGAGCAAATACACACTAGGATGATGATCACACTGTAGGATAAAATGGCTCATATACTGTGTTGATAAGTTAAGATGAAAGAAATCCAGAACAAAGACACAACAGTATTGTGGAGGTATGTTTAGATTCCAAAATATTTGTATCAGTCAAAGATAGAAACACCCAAGATAAAAAAACAACTGATAAATAGAAACATCCACTTTTTTCCACTTGACTGTATAATATACTGTATATAATAAAGCATTACTCCATTACTACGCCTAGCTGCCACATACAATACACAGATACATTATATACATATTTTCTATCTGATCTCTGATGCATTTGCAGCTCCCATCAAATATCAGTGCCATCCCTAAGCAAGCATTTGAGGATAGGATTTAAGTTACAGGAGACAAAGAAGATGCTCAAATGGAAACAGTACTGGCATTGAAATCCTGACCCTGATGATCTAAGGCTGTAGCTGAGGTCCTTTTGAGTAATATCTCTGACGCAATTCTTCCTGAATCTCAGAACAAAGCATTATGATTTGCACTGGGCAGCCTACTGGACTATACTAGAGGAGTTTACAGGAACTGTGGCTGCAAAATCCAGAAAGGTTACCTGAAGGGCACGTAATATAATCCCAACCCCCTTATAACCACTGTCACTCCAACTACAAAAGTGATGCAGATGGAGCATTTCTTCATTTATACTCTACTGGGTAGTGCCTTCATCATGCATCACAGCTTTTCCTCTCCATTTTCTTTCCTGCCAGATGAATTTTTTTTTCCTCTTCTCATGCCGATTGGCTTATTTACCTAAGACATCGTGACACTTTATTCCATCGTAACGTGGCACTGTTCCCTAAAAGTGAGGCCGGTCATTAGATGTATCATTCTGAAACATGAACATAAATACCCAAAAGAGATGAACCATGAGCATCACAGATGGACAAGAAGGGATTGGACATAAATTGGTAATGGGATTGATAACAGTTTACAAGTACGTCAGACACAATGGCGCATCGTCTTGATCGACAAGAACTATTACTCACAAATCATACTTCCACAAGCACCTTCAGTTCTCTCTCCTATCCTCAATAATAAGCATTTTAAGACTTTTTCTTTTTTTTTAATGCCATCAGCCTGATGCCAAGCACAAGTCAATAGGAAAACCACTTTCACGGAAGGAAAAGCTGAAGCAAATACAAAAGGTGCGCTGGATAAATGCTGCAGCAGTCAACTACTTACACTTAAGAGAGAAGAAGAGGTTATAGTCCAAAAGAGAATTTTCCAACAATAAAGTATGATGTAGTGTATTTAAAGAATGAATGCTGAACTTGACCAGACAGTTCATAATAAATGCTATGTGATCAGGGCTTGGTGGTTTTTTTTTTTTGGTTTGGTTTTTTTTTTTTTAATATAATTTTGTGTTTAAAGACATTCTAATTGCAGCTAGAAACTGCAACTGTTTGAAAGTGCTGCCTAACAGCCCCATTATGAGTCAGGCACTGTATATAAAGGCACGTTCAGGGGAAAATAAAAACATCCCACACTTGGGATATTTTTTCTCAATGACTGGAAAAAGTCAATTTACCCAAGAGAGTAAATAATGGTGAAATGTATCAATCCCGCTGATTCTCCTTCTCTTCTCCAGTTAATCCAAGTTTGCCAAAACCAACTGCCTAATGATATTATCTTGTGATTTTACAGCTACTTCTGTTGATGCTGTGCAGAGGACACAAGCAGTCATTCTTAGTCATGCGTTTAAAAAACCCTGAACTGAGAATGATTTAGAGAATTGCTTCTTAGAATTTCTTCCACTAAAGACAGGTATGCATGGTATTTCACTGAATAGTCAAGCTAGGTCAAAATTAGGAAAAATTAGCACAAGCAGAACACCAGATTAACAGAGCTTTATTCCTTTCACCACACAAGCTAAACCAGATACTTCTGCCTAATATATTCCATGCCCGACAAACTTTCTGCAACACTAAGCCGAGTACTTTTTTGCTGAAAAGGATGCAAGCTGAAATTAATTTATTTGGAAAAAAAAAAAAAAAAAGAAGAGAGCCCAAAGTCTTCCTACTTTTTGATTAATGCCAATTTTATCTTTCAATTTACTTGTTCACACAGCACAAGAATTCACATCTTCATTAACTTCGTTTGTATTGTTTATACGTGTTTGCAGAAGATGCACATCTCTGCTGTCCCATTCTAAAGCCAGGCCTAGCTCCAGCATGGCAGTCGATGCACAGAGACCTAAGCACAACCCTCTGAACCAGGTTCTGAACATTCCAGCTTCTTCCTTTTAACGTGAATTCTGTAAGTAATTTTAGGTGGGTGAATTGTGTCATGAAAAAAGGAGTCTCTTTATTCGTTGGTTTTTAAAAGCTATATAATTCTTGCCCTGCCTAATTGCTTTATATTAAATATTCACTAGAAATACATGGGAAATTTGCACATACTTCATAGTAACTATTCTTTTTGTTCTGGAGACAAAATTATTATTTACTCAGTTAAAATTATTATTGATTTTTTGCCAGATGAGAAACTGCAACCTGACTTGGTCACAGTGGCTCCATCCTTCCCCTCATGGATCTCGTATTGCACAACACTTCTCCTGACTGTGCCTCTCGCCCCTCCAGACTTTCATCTACTTGGACAGTCAAGCTCTCTAGGAAAAGGACTGGATATGAAGGGTTCAATACAAATTTTGGCTGGAGCTGCAAGGCAAACCATCAAATGGTAAAGCAGAAGAGTTATAAAATTCATCTCGGAGGGATCTTCTCCTACTCCTCTCCTACACAGGCAATTTGAGAGAAAGGAAGAAGATGAAGAATGGAAGCTTTTGAGAACAATCCAGCCAGGACAGATGATAAACCTGCATGCTACCCTGAGGAAACAGGGTGCAAAGTTCAGTTCTCTGTTTATATTTCTAAAGAGCGTAAAATATCAAATATCCTTCCTGAAGAATAATTCTCTCTCTAGTCTCTTACCACATCGCTATGTAACTATACAATAAATATTATCCTGCTCGCATGCTTCTGTTTACTTAACATACATTATATTTGATGCTACCTGGCAGCGTAAGTTTTAGTTCTGTCGTCTTAAAATACTAATTGTCAAAATAGAAAGTGCATAATAAAAATGTTCTAGAAACTAGTAACTCTGTATTTCTACACCCTCTGGTTGGAGTTAAGCATTGCTAAAAATGAGATTAATTATATGTTTGTACAGTGCCCAATACAATCAGACAGACTCCTAAACAACATCCTCCTAGAAACGAACACAGGCTAGATACATAATCATATAGAGTGTACCTATATTATGCAATATATACAACACAATTAATAGTATCATCTTCATTTGGTCCAGTCTTTTGACTGGGAAGAGAGTTTTGGGGGAAAAAAACCCACAATCTGCTCAGTGACACAGCGTTAGTTAGAGGATGAGAGAAAAGGGCACGGTCAATACCCAAGTAATTTATGGTGACTTTCTGCAAATATTTAGAAGCATAGAAGCACCAAGGAGATACATACAGGACAGGTCCCTGAAGTTATTACCAACATAACAGGGTAAACTGATGACTTTAAGATAAAGTGTCAGAAAAATATCCTTTGAATTATATCTGTGAAACTTTAGTGGGAACTTCACTGGTTGGGACATTTAAACCTGCTCTGGACAAAGTATTAGCAAATATCCTGTAGGGAACAATCCTGTAATGTCAAGAAGATGGACTAGATGTATAACAGGTCTTTTGCTGCTCCAATTTTTATTATTCTAATCCATCACCCTTACCGAGGTGGTGAAGTTTTATGTAGACCTTTAAAATTATGACCATTAGAAAATTATGTCTGTGTCTGTATAATACATACACACATATGGATGTAAGGTCTGGTTTTTAAAAACTCAAAGTGCAAAAAACAAATTTTGCCCCTAATTTGCCTATGCTACAGATGTAACTATGCATTAATCTGGCAAGTGCAGATAGAAATTTCTAATTATGGTTATGTGAATGCACAATTTACATGCATAATTGCGACAAGTGAACTTGCCATTTAGGCATGCAGTAACTTAAGTACATTTACTGTTGACAACATAGTAGCATTGGACTATGACATGCTTATGCCATGAAACCAGGATCAGTCTGTGAGCTTTGCCCCAAAATAGAAAATTAGAAATCCTGCAAGGTAGACAACATGTTGACATCAAAGCTTGCAGAAGCAGCTAAGGAGAAGCCCCACAAGGAGCCCTAAATAAAACACTTCCATCAGGGATTCTCAAGGAAAAGACGAAAGATTTCATTCAGCTCCCTTCTGCCCAAACCACCATGGTCTTTCTCATTGGACCAATGGCACCCTGGCCTGTATCAGAAATAGTGTGGCCAGCAGGAGTAGGGAGGTGATCGTGCCCCTGTACTCGGCCCTGGTGAGGCCGCACCTCGAATCCTGTGTTCAGTTTTGGGCCCCTCACTACAAGAAGGACATTGAGGTGCTGGAGCGTGTCCAGAGAAGGGCAACGAAGCTGGTGAAGGGTCTAGAGAACAAGTCTTATGAGGAGCGGCTGAGGGAACTGGGGCTGTTTAGCCTGGAGAAGAGGAGGCTGAGGGGAGACCTCATCGCGCTCTACAACTCCCTGAAAGGAGGTTGTAGCGAGGTGGGGGTCGGTCTCTTCTCCCAAGTAACAAGCGATAGGACGAGAGGAAATGGCCTCAAGTTGCGCCAAGGGAGGTTTAGACTGGACATTAGGAAAAACTTCTTTACTGAAAGAGTGGTCAGGCCTTGGAACAGGCTGCCCAGGGAAGTGGTTGAGTCACCATCCCTGGAAGTATTTAAAAGATGTGTAGATGAGGGGCTTAGGGACATGGTTTAGTGGGCATGGTGGTGTTGGGTTGACAGCTGGACTCCATGATCTTAGAGGTCTTTTCAACCTTAATGATTCTATGATTTTTCTTTGCCCCCCTGTTTTGCAGAGAGGCTAGAACTCCTTATGACTCTTTCTAAATCCTGGAGTCCACTGAGGATTTTGTACTGACAATCTACTAACAGTAAAAGTCACTCACATAAAGCAATGGCTGCAGAAAGCACCTCGATTCCCCGGACACAGGATGGCAGAACTCTTTATGGATATGCAAGCTGTGTTAAAGGAGGAGGATAAAGGCTTCACTCTGTCCATGCATGTTACTGTTACTTCTGTTATTCCAGAATGGAAATCCTCCTATAGACTGAGGCACTAGGCAATCACCCCCATATGAGTGCTAATAAAGAGATCCATTGTCTACATACTTCAGTAGGAAAGAAAAACAATGAAAGGTTATGGAGAAGGGAAAAGGTGTTTTCCTTTTAATCTTTTAGACTATAATAGCTATAATTGGCTTTTCTATACAGTTTGGCCCTAGTTTGTCATAGTATTACAGTGAGAAACAGCAGCCTGCACTGATTTTTATACACAAATCTTAATGACTTCAATTGCTGCTAAGGATACAGAATGGTGGCAGGATATGGCCATTCACCATTAAGGCCCTAAAGCCTTCATAATTACTGAGTATACAGAATATTTATTATAGAGACTATGCCAGGCCTCTTTTGTGAGCTGCCCTGGGCCTGTTCTCTGAGCCACATCAAGCAAGAAGTTTAAATGAAACTGCTCCCAAGTTTCTGAAATGGTTTAATAAAACATATACTGACTGTAATATTCAGTTTATAGTAGAAAACTATTGCCCCTTGGTTTGAAAAATGACCTCTAGTTGGCAATTTTACTCTCAGCTTCATAGATTATAGTCCGCTGTTGGTCATTTTCTCAATCCACAGGGCAATACTTTTCCATAACAAGCTCAAACTGCAATCAGTATTTGTAGGCTGTTACACAAGTTGAGGATAATATGTCTCAAAACATTCTATTATATGACTAAACAAAAGAAATAACAACCTGGTGACACAGACATATGGAGAAAAGCAGTGCTATTCTTCTAATGCTGAGATAGCAGAAAAACTTATTTCTTTGTATTGTGCTAATTTATATTAATTTTAATGTCTTCAATACACAATAATCTCTAATTTGATTTTTTCATTAATAGTGTTTTGGTTTATATTGTCTTATGTCTATTCTTATTTCAATGTAAAATGACAAATACTAAATTCTATTAGTATCAGATTTTAGAAATGACAGATAGTGACAGATAGCCTAACATTGTAAAATCACATTAAAATGTATTCACATAGATATCTTCAAGATCATTTGCTCTTGGGCACACAAAACACACATTCATAAACTTACAGGTTTGGTATTAGGAAATTCTGATACGGTTTAGTAAGCAAGCTGCAAGTAATTGTTTCAGCACCCAGATCTAGTACATACATGAGATGAAATTAACAGATTTTGGAAAAACAGTTCACCCATTTAGATAATCAAATAGCTACATTGTGTTAAGGAGAATTCATAGACCAGGAAGTGAGGGAGAACTGGAGCCTGTTCTGAGATGTGCCACGGACAGCTCTGCCACTGACAGATCTTAAGAAAATCACCCCACCTTCCCAAGCCGCAGTTACTCTGATCCGTAGGGCTAATACAACTTACCTAGCTGGCTGGAGTGTGGCAAGGTTTAATTCTTTAATCAATGGATGACGAAAGCTCTTGTAGATCCTTCACTGTAAATGCAAATTATTTATAATTACAAGACTAATATTCATGCCCGTCTGTAAATAAAACTCTGCAGTTAAAATGTGACACCCACCCGCTCTCAGAGCCAAAGGGAACAACTTCCTAAGCTGAGGCTAGTGGAGTCAAGCAGAAGTGGACATTTTGCCATCCGTCCTCTAGAAATTACAAGTTTCCTATCCTTTAAACAAATACATCATATTTGCTGGGGATCTATGATGGGGCAGAAGGGAGAATGGAGAATCTTGGCTGAAAGCTATAATAAGACCCATAAGAGAAAAACATTCATTGTAGATCTGTACGGGCGAGTTCAGAAACTATATCCATCTATAATACTGGATTTTGAGATATTAAAGGGGCAGATATTTTTTTTCTTCATTCATTTTCCACTACTGTTCCTATACTGTTGCTCAATCACAGATTCACCTGCATTGTCTAGCTGGAATTTAAGTGGTCTGGATTCATTTAAACATGTAGGAACTGCATCCGTAAGCTTTAAAACATTTGAGCTAAAGAATGTATTTGGATGTGATTACCAGAAGATGATGGCTCTTTATCTTACAAGTCTTCAAGGAATTTAGATGTCTAACTCATTAATAGTGTTCGGTGCATTAGATTTTACATTTTTATGATTTTAGAAGAAAGTTTTCTAATACATGGAAAAAAAGTCTTTTTTTTTTTTTTTTTTTTACATTTTTCACTTTAGGGTAATAAAAGTGGCACATATGTGCCATAGTGTAATGGATTAATTAAGGAATATGATGTTTATCCTAGGTCCTGAGTTGTACATCTTCATAACTCACTCATAAAAATTAATGTATTATACCACGCTCCACTATGATATATCTATTTTCACCATACCTGTTGAGAATAAATTGTTCTAAATTGGATTATGCTGATATCCAGTGAGAAATGTAAAAATTACATTGTTATTTTAAGAATTTACACTGCTGTGTATAAAAAACAATCTTCTCACTGAGCTTTTGAACTGTCATGTTACTCCCACTGTTATGAAATCATAATTGCTGCTGCCACACCTAAAATCAAATGCAATGCATATTGTATTTCTTCATACGCTGTGCATTTTCTACCTTACTCACAAAACCATATACAGTATATTTTAGGACTATTCTTTCTTGTCTCACTGCTTTTGTATATAAGTAATGTACAACTATGCATGCAAGGACTCATAAACCCCTCATTTCTAAAATCAACAGATGAAAAATCCCTAAATAATAATGTACAGATGTTTCATATTTAAATGAGCTGTTGGCATTTAATGCTGCCAATCATATATGCAATAAAATTAGTGAATTTCAAGGTACTTAGCATGTACAACAGATTTTTTTTTTTTTTTTTTTTTAAATCAAAAGATCATTTTAGGATGACTGAAAAAATGACTGTTCAATAAATATACAATGATATATTTCTGATGTCATCTTGAAATTCCTATTTCAAGAGTGGTGAACTACACTATATTGTTCCATACCAATTCCTACTCCTTTTACCTCAAGAAAGTTGATTCTGCTACCCTTAAGCTGCAATGCCTCACTAAAAGTAAATTATCTGCATGTTATCTGCAGAGTAATCCTCTTCCTGAATACAAGACAGAACATCAGAGTTTCTAATCCTACACAGATAGAGTAATTCACATCCACTATAAAGACAGAGTAATACAATATGTTTGATAAATCATGTATGTGTCTGTGTACAAAGAAAAAGGTTTATCTCCTTTCCTATAAGATGCATCCGTATTAAAACACACACACACTCCCCATGCTGGCACTGCAAGAATCTTTAGAAGTTCTATTATAGAGACATCTAAGTTTAAAAAATGAAGCAGCTCACAGGTCAAACAAGTTCCTGATGAGAAGTGCTTAACCAGAAATATTATTCCACTGATTGTAAGTTTTCATCCATACATCAAACCCTAGAGTCTATTGATTAAATAAAACTGATCTTTCTTTATTTCAAAGCAAAAGAGAATTAAATCATCCCCATTGTTTTCCCTTGGTTTGGGACTACCACGTTGTACACACTGGCCATGCGTCCTGCTTATAATTACAACATCCTTAAGGAGAGCTTGTTCTACAATGACTGATCACAGGTTTCTTGCCTCTTCCTCTAAATCCTCTGCTCCTGGTCATAATCAATGGCTCTTGATGGCCCAATATTCTGAACCAATATGGCAAGCGATATGATCCAAGATCTGCTAAAAATCAATAAATTCATTTGCTTCAGGAAATTTTGGATGAGGACAACTTTAAGTATATGTAAATACAAGAATTTACTGCAGTTATGCTGGCACATCTTTCCTTTCTCATACCTCTTTCACTGCGTATTAGCTGCATCATGCCTTAATTTTGCTTGCAATCCTACATAAAGTAATCCAGGCCAGGCAGCTCTTGCAAAGCCTTACCAAAGTCAAGGTCCGACAGCTTAGAGAACAGAGGGTCTCTTTCAGCAAAACACATCAAAACACTGTGTATCTGTATATTGCTGAGCCCCACATAGCATTGACTGGGGTCTGAAGATACCATCACATACTAACATAGCATGAACATGTAACAAACTGCTAATGATGTCTTTGAAGAGCACCAACAGGTGGCTACAAAAATCTTCTTGGAGTTTAGTCTTCTATTTCCTTGTGCAAAAATGTCCAAGTTGGCTTAATAGCTCCCTTGGGCTACTATGTCTCCAAGTAGCCTTCAGCTCGGTTCCAGTCTACCTGCACAGTGCTGCTCTGTGCTGTGCAAATGTGCTCTAACACTCAACACGTACCATAACGAGGCCAGAAAACCCTGTATCAAGGATGTGGTTTCCAATCTGGAAGGTAATCGCTGCTAGGCTAAAATGGTAGCATCCAAGTTCACTCACGTGTTTCACCCCACACTTACAGGTGAAAGGACACATGCTAAACTCAATTCTGTTACTGTATATACACATCATTTAGTAAATTGAATAAAGTATTCTGAGTATGTTTTTTAAAGGCAAGGAATTTTTATTGAGAGAATCTTCTTTAAATTAGCATCACAGACTAGGGTAAATGCATAATTAGTAATAATTAACAAAAAAGGAATTTATTACCTGTTAGTGATTTCAGCGTAATGGACTTACAGAAACGCAGAACGATGAGTAAATACAGACATCTGCACCAGTTAAGAAGCTGCAGCTTGGGCATGTCCTTCAGCCCTTTAGTCTTTTTCACTGGAAATCACTAGTTCAGCAGCAGCAGAGCAAAGATGAGAACCTTGCTTCTGCTAAGTAGCACTAATTTCGGCCCATAGTGACATTCAGAAGAGGATCAATCAAGTCACAGGGGTAAGAAAACTGTTTGCTTATGATGTGGCTGTCACCAGTGAAGCTGAGTTTGTAACACCCTCCAAGCATCAAGACAACACACAAAAGAAACATTAAAAGAAGAAACCCAACAGCTACACTTGCAAAATATATCAATGCAGTTCTCCAAACTGAAAAAGCAGAAGTCAGGAGATCAAGAACTCGCAGTTAGAATTTTCCTGGTAGTTAAAGAACATAAGGATTCTCCTGAAGTCTTTGATTGATATATGATCTTTTGTTTCTTTTCAGACAGAACAGCTGTCCAGTGAACTAGAAGAAATAGCCCTGAAGACAGTTTTGTGTCTGATATAACTTTGAGAGGGGAAAATTATCCCAATGATAAATGCTTTACATGGAACATCTAGGGGGAAGGGGAAAAAAAAAAAAATCATCCATGAAAGAATTTTTCTTTCTCTTTGAGCAAGCAATCACTATTATCATCACTGGGGAGGTAGCGGACGAAGGTTGCAGTGTCTCATACTGAAGAGAAAAGGTATGTCCGTCAAAACCAGGTTTTGAGGCAATAGGTACTTTTGAAAGAAGGACAACTGGGCAAATGGGGAGAGAAGCAGAGATTTTCTGAAGATTGTCAGGACATGGTGACCCGGGATATATTGTAACTTCCTTCATTCTTCTTTATAAGAAAATTCTTTAAGAAAGCTGAAACACTCACTCACACTTCTGCTGGCTGGTAAAAGACACACCATCTTTGCCACAATAACTATACGCAGAAGTAGCTTGACTGTGTGCAAGAAACAAAGCAGTAACAACCACTGCAAACCTTCTCAGCAGAAGTACTTGGTACAAATTAGTGTAAATTTATTCAATCTAATGGAATTATGTAAATTATGTAAATGGAGGACTACAGCCACTGTGATAATTCAGTGACGTTATGTCCAGATTAATGGAAAGATGGCATGAAATGGAGCCTTTCTGGAGCTTGCTCTAGAGCTGTGTTTTGGCAGCATAGTGAGGGGTTAAGAAAAGAGCCTTAGAGAATGAACAGCCAGAATACTTGGATGAAATTTGTGCATCTTTCTCATTTTAAAACACATCTCATTGTGGCACTTCAGTGTACGGATGAGCACTGATGGCTGCTGTCATACACAGCCAGGAAAAGGAAGAGTAATTACAACTGTACTTTCCTCAAAGTAACCAAATCCAGTATAACACCAACACTGGCAAACAACCAACAATGGTTCGTCCACCCACCCTCCAAAGCCTTGTTGAATTTGCCACACAGATTATGTTCTCTGTTAATTTGGTCAAGACTAAAAAGGGCTCCTACGTATCTGATACACGATAGGATAGGTCTTGGCTTAGAAATGCCTAGCAGAAGAGCACAATGTGCTATCTAGTGGCCCTTCACTCCTTAACCTAGATCTCCTTGCTCACCCTGCCCAAAACTCTTCATCTTTCAATACAACAGATCCTTCCTCAACAGCATTCTTCCAACTTTCACTCTCCTCCCGACCAAGCACCTTCTTCCTGCCTTCCTGCCCCAAAACCTTCCTGAATAAGCCCCTATGAGTATACTTATTCCAGAAGGTAATTAAAATTAAATGAGATCTTTAGCACTGAGAAAATTAGAGAGACGGTTACACATTCTCATATACGTTTGCACAGCCAGAGATAATTTCTCTCCCTTCCCTTGCATAATTTGAATGCCCTTCTTCCCCCTACGCCAAACCCTCTCCTTCATCCCTACTTCTGGAGTCCTCCTCATCCTCCCACATAAGCTGCCATTAACCTTATGCATCAGAGTGGTGCTCCCACCAGCTGTTGACATCTGCCTGCTCTTCTGCCACCTCACCTGAACCTCCCTGCATCGAGTGCCAGCCCCTGCTCTCATGCAGATTTTAAATCCACAGTTCTCAGAAATCCTGCTCCATGGGATTCCAACAACAGAAGAACAGGAGATAAGAACATAAAAGCATCCTCAATGTGGTGTCCCATCAGGAAGCCAACTAAATCTGACAGACACTGTCCTCTCTGACCCACAAGCAGGAAAGGGCTGAGCATTTAGAGAGGAGAACAGCAGTTCAGAAAACACCTTTATATGGTCTGTAACCAGCCAGCATCACCTAACAAACAAAAAGCATTTGCCTAGGTCTTTACTTTTGGGGTAATCAAATCACATCTAAAAAAAAGAAAAAAAAAATAGTAATTTCCACACATATATGTTACATATATATTTATATTTATATGTTTCCCCTCCTTCTCCCCCACTTTTAGTTTGCAGTGACAATCAGCAATTATTTTACAGAGAAAGACTCTGTAACAAGTTTACAGGATGCCTTTAGTAGTAAGATAATTATTTATAACTCCATAAAGAATTATAATTTTTAATTTAAAAAGAAATTAAATAAAAACAGCTTTCATCTTTCCTACCATGTGAAGAAAACATTCTCTGCCTACAACTCAAATTATCATTCTCTCCTTTGTGCAAAATGAATTGACCCAGAAAACTAAAAGGGTAAGAACCCATATTTGCTGGGCTTATTCAGCAGCCAAAAGTTCATGAAAAACACTGTTGTGTATCACATAGCAACCACTTGATGCCTATTGTTAAAATACAGTAGTTATTCAAAAAGTAAAATCTTGCATTCTCAAATAAGAAGCCGGGCTGCAATGTGTGTTTACTGTTTTTGGGAAACAGTCATCTTGCCATTTTCTCTTTTTCCATAGTCTTGGCATATTTGGTCAGCTATGCAATGTGCAGTTACCCACAGGAAAGAAAAGGAACACAAGAATTTTCCTGCAGTGTTTTGCTCACAGGACAATGTCCATTCAAAGCAACACTTGAGATCACTATTAAGAGAGTTAAGACGTGCTCTATTTTTATGCAGCCACACTTTCAGTAAAAATGTAATATTCCAGAGGAAGAGTGTGAGGGAGAAAGGGAGAGAAGCTTACCACTTTTTGACAGCATTATAGTTGCACACTTTAACCTGTTCTCAAAGCAAGCTACTCTCAGGAGGTCCTTTACACATGTGCAGATGTCCACATCGCTACCGCACATTGGCACTTCTTCCAGCACTGTTACCTGTCACTACAGCTGTGCAGAAGTATGAACTTCACAGACATCTCCCACTCCACCTTTCCTCCAAATCTTCTGTGGTAAAAAATAACATGCAATAAAAGTAACATTTATAGAGGAGGAAAGAAAGTCAGCTGTAGAATCAGAAAAAATATTAACAGTTTCTGTTAAATGGAGCATGTGTTACTTTAAAATATGTGAAAAGGCAGATCACTCGAGCTATTCTGGCCTTCCCAGATTTCCACGAAAGCTGAAAGACAGCCCTCAGTTTCAGTCACAACTGCGTCAGACTGTCTATTTAAATTTTCAAAGCAAGACCAAAAAAGACCAGTTTCTTTCTTCTGAAAGAAACTGCTGGAGGAGATGAAGGGAAGAATAAGAAAGAATAATAGCACCTTGTAGGTGCTATTATGTGCTATTACACAAATAGTACAACTTAAAACTTCAAGATAATGGCATTTTTAATACCAGAAGGGAATGGCAGACTTGCTTAGCATAACTTTGAGATATTTCATCAAGGCTGTGTACAAACAGGTGTGCAACATTTTTGCTAGCTGTAAGATGCTTGTTGAGATTATCTGCTTACCTAAAAGAGCATTTAAACTCCTTTTGAGTAGTTAAAACAAGATAGTGGCGGAAAGCAGATTAAAAAGGGGAAAGTGTCAGCATAGATGTTTTTGCCGAGAATCTTACTTTGAGCCCAGCTGTATCCAGGTATGTGTGTGCTGTTTCCATAGTCGCTGAAAAGAAAGTTGAGTGGTAGGCAGCAAACCCCACATGAATGCATGGAGCTGCTAAGGAAAAAATGTGAGAATGAATTAGTTACCCGGGAGCAAAGAGGTGGGGTTTATGGAGAGAGAGAGAGAGAGAGAGAGAGAGAGAGAGAGAGAGAGAGAGAGAGATCTGGCTGTTTCCAAAAAAGATGGAAAACATGGATGGGTTGAAGCTGCAGGTTGTTTGCTGCAAGTGCTCCTGCTTGTCTTAATGAGTGTTCTTTATTGGAGGTCAGAGGAGAATGCAAAAAATCAACTTCTTAACTGCACATTTCAGCTGACTTACAAAGTATTTATTCAAACAGAAGTGTATATACAATCAAATAGTTGAATCAGTCCAAATGTAGATCAGTGCATACTTATAGACAGGGATTGTCTATACAAAGGAAATACTTGGTCTGGTCATTGGTCAGTCATCTGGCCATGACAGGATGTGGTAATTATACATGACTGTTGAATAGCTGTAGTTACAATAGTACAGTCATGTGTAATTTATCAGCAAGATACTGGCATACTTGATGAAACAAAGACTAAGCTACTATATCCAGTGCCCAACTGAAAATTAAGAAATCTTTCCCCTAAAACAATAAAAAGTATATGTTGAAGAATAATGCAGAACTTTTCTAGCACAACTGAAATTCTCCTCTGAAAATGTATGCTTCTCTCAGAAACAGATTCCCAGCACAGGGACTGGTAATTTATGATCCACCAAAATACTCTGTTGAACAAAAAAAGTAATACCTACACTGCGCCTATGCAAATCACTAAGAATAAGTGACTCTAAGGACCAGTAAGAACAAAGCCCAAAACTCCTATCAAACATTATTTGAGGTTTGAAAAAGTCAAGACAAAGTGTAATTTTTTTAAAATGGGCATAAATTGGGATTTCTGTAACAATTAACTCATTTTGCCTGCTTTTATCTAAGGATCTCAAAGAGCACTCCAAGTGTTAATTAAATTACAAAGCATTTTTGAGACAGGTAAATGGTATTATGCCCACTGGGGAACAGAGAGAACATTTATGTTTCATTACTAAAGTCACATAGTAATTCAGTGGCTAGTAATACAACCCAAGAATTACCAGTTGCCACTTCTACTCATTGACCTGATGGCCACACAAGAGAGAAAATTAGCCTTAAAAGCCAAAAATACTTTCCTCTTGTGCTTTTCTATCTTCCAAGAATTAGGCCAAGATTTTTTAAATTTATTTTATTTTTCTTCCTCTGCTTACTGGGAGGCCTTTCTTTCAGAGTCACACAAAGGAAGCCACTTCCTAACCTACCCAAGTGTGTTAAGGATCATAGTACAGCAATACAGATAGGAACCTAAAGAAGGGCAGTGAACTGTAATGGTGCTGTTTAACAGCTTACGCAGCTGCATCAGGATCCTCTTCTCCCTCTTCTAACCAGCCATATTCCCAGAGATGACACATAAGAGCCTCTGTCCCATCAGAATGAAGATGGAAAGATGTGCAGATGAAATAATGCTTTGCTGGCCAATTCACCGACTTCCAATTCTACTTTACCAAAGAAACAGACATAAAACTACCCTAAGGAACCTGGTGCCTCGTGCACTTTATGTAATAATCTCCCTCCGAAAGGAACAACATAAGAAACAACCAATGAGGCCCTGAAAATGCTTCAGACCATGGAAAAGTCTATTCTGCAGCCTACTACATCTATTTTGAGTTGCATGTAAAGAGATGAGGGAGAAACATTTCACTGACCGTTCTATTCTTAGCCAAAAAAGGGAAGCCACCATTTTTCATTCCGGCTTCGTTCTGACTAGCACAACTGCAGGATCCACGAGTAATAAAGCAGTAAGATATAATGCAATCTCTCAATAGACAGTCCAGTGACTTACAGTGCAACCTAAAGCATCTCTAATTCAAGACCAGCACAGCTCTGTTAGAGCTTTAACAAATTATATCTCCATCAGTAAACTGATTTTGGAGAGTTCTTTATAAAAGGTTTTTCTGTTTCATAAATAATTATTTATTACTAAGAACAGGGAAGCATCCTTTTGAACTTTCTTTAAACCTTTTGAATACAATGTTAAACCACGATTTTGGGCTTTATTCCCGCCCGCCCCGCCCCTTCTTGTTATGTCATGAAGAATCAGCTGTGTGGAAGAGATGAGAATGTCTTTGATTTAAATGACCAAGGCTTAAGATTGTCTTTACTGTGGCAGAAAATAAAGCTGCTGCATATATTTCCAGTAGTAGTATTATTGTTATATGGTATGACAATCATCATCTTTTTTTCTTTTCCTAAAAATATGTCTAAAGAAACACACAGTTTATACACTGCATTCAAAATATTTTTCTTCGTTTACATTGATTGCATATTTCAAATCATGTTACAGCTGTATCGCTTAGCCTAAATCAAATAAGGAATCCACATAAATGCATACACACACTTTCCTTGTTTTTAGACATTGCCAGTATTGACAAGATTAAAATATTTTTCTTATTCATTATTTATTGTGATATGATGAAACAGTGAGAGTATGTATTTAACAGAACGTCACAAAGTAGAGTTAAAATGTGGACATGCTGTTTCATTTTGATTTTACTGCAACTGTGTTAAGTATGTGACTCCCTGACTGCAACAATGACATCTTTGGGTGATGAAGATTTAAGATGCTTTGCAAAGATGTAGTGTTATCCAAACTCTTCAGCCATGCTGATTAGGAGCATTATTAAACAGATGAACCCAAGACTGGAAAGACTGCCGTGACTAAAGTCCCTCCTGTTGCAGAGGACTGCGGGAATCGGTGCTCCGTGCAAGCGCAGCAGCAAACTCCCACACTGCATCAGGTATGTAACTGGAATGACTGGAAGTCATACATATACAACTCCAACACTTTTATGAGTACCAACATTTTTTGTTACCAAAAAATGTGTCCTCTGGATAGTTTCTCTGCTTCTAGGGTGAACTGGTACTACCTGACAACTGGATTTTGGGGTCCAGCAATGCTACATCTGGTTGAACCCCAAGTACAGGGTAGATAGGTATGAATTTGGTTTTCGAATATATGTACGTTGGATTGAAAACCACAGACCTAGCACTGCACGATCCCAGTTTCCAGCTCACAGTTGGGCACCATTCTGCACGTTTCTATTGGCAAAAAAGCAAGGAAATGCCAAAGAGAGAGCACCACAGCAAAGCAACTCTAATCAAAACTGGTACTGCTGGGCAGAGGAGCATAGAGCTTGCCTTCTGTAGTATGTGGCAGTATCTGGGTTAGAATGCAGAAAAAGAAAGACACATTTTAGCCCAAATGCTTATTCTTGCATACTACAATCTAAATATACCCCCTATGATAAATACAGCAGAATAGTCAGAAGGTACTGAATGCTTAAAATGCTCCCTTAACAAAACATAATGCATATCTCTTTTTACGTGTCAAACAATTTGCCTAACAAATCATAATAATGCAGAATGATATAAAATTCACCCATCAAGCCCAAATGCATGCACAAAGATTACCATGGCAAAGAATTGTGAATTTCATTAAATATGTTAAAGGAAAAAAAAAAAAAAATCAGCTTTGAAAAATAGTAATCCTGTCTTTCAACAAAAATATTATAGGAAGCTATGAATTTGGTAGATCTGAATAGGATGTTGGTACATGTTTTACTAAGGTAATATAATGGCACACTATTATTAGATCACATTAATCATTACTGTGCCAAAGGCACTGACAGCACCACTGAAAAGGATTGAAAGGGCTGGTAATGGATATAAATTACCCATTGTGTGATAAAAGGATTTTTACTAAGAAGGTAAGAATAAAACAGCAAATTTCTAATATAACTGTTGTGTAAAAACCAAAATAAAAGTAATCCAGTCAGTAATATCCACAAAATCAGAAAGTAAGCACTTTTGAAACAAGATAAAGTCACAATAAAAACTGTATACAATGTAAAATTAATTTCGTGGTGCATAATATTACTATCAATTTAAATAGTTTACATGATGACCTCTAAGGGGTATGGTCAAGAGAAAGGTAAGCTTTGTTAATTAGAATCGAGTATGAGCTTCTGCATGCGTATTTTAAGTTTGTGGGCTTGGAATTTTTTCTTTGTTGTTTTTTCTTTTTAACCTATAATGGCTTCATGACACCCCCCTGAAATTCAAGACGTGTTGAGAGTTTTCCGTTTTCCATGTTAACATCACAACAAACAGCACATCTCTCAGATGGTTTTATTTGGATTCCAAATGCTATTACAAAACGAACCACGTCTTTGCTGAGCTACTTAACCATTTGATTGAAACCATTTGTATTACTAATTGTCCAGTTCTGTGCTCCTCCTTTACTCTGGCAAGTATTTCCTGATATTAGTAGGGATCAGTGAAGTGAATTGGTCAAACTACATCCTTATTTACAGCATTAAAAATCCACATATCTTCTCTGAAGTTGATGGAATTATTCTAGAATCAAGTCACTGTAATTCTTTTCGAGTCAATTGTCTAGAATAAAATACAGTAGCTCACATTCAATTAGTAAGTTTTAAAAATTGTGACCCATATTCTTAAATGCTATAAATTCCTAAGTATAGACATCAATCCTGAAAACACTTACGTCTATGCTTAACTTTACTCACGTGAGTAATTCCATTAGCATCAGTAATTCAATACCTGCTTATGCATTTGCAGTACTGAAGCTTTAATATGCCTGAATATCCTCTCACTTACATCAGCTATAAATCAGCACAATTCCTCTGAATCACAGTTTCTACTGATTCACAAGATAGAAAAACGAGTGGACAATCCAGTATAACAATTATAATACAGAAATAAGATAAGAATTTGATCTGGGAGCAGAAGCTATCAGAAATTTTGATTTAAGAATCAATTAACGCATGCAGAATGTAGAATTAATTATTGGTTATTTCCTAGGAAGTTAGACTTTTATTTCAAACTGAGGGCCAAATAACCCAATTCTGATTTCACACTGATTTCCACACCAATCTGATTTCTCAAACTTTACAGGAGCTTTTCTTCTACCGCACTGGAATAGCTCAGAGGAAAATCATGTATACAATGTAGTACACCCCTCCACTCACTGATTTTCATGGGTGTTCTTCTCATGCTAATATACAACAGAATATGGTTCTTAATAACATGCATGAGATGTTCTATTGAACTTATGGAAAAAAAACAACAAAAAGTGATAAAATGAATTTAATCATGAGTGTCATGGATTTTTTTTTAAATCAGCAGTCTGTTGATAAAGTAATAAATGATGATTCATCTCTAACACAATTATTACATATCAACTGCGTAAGATGAATGCTCATGATTTTATCAAGCAGATTTTTTTCTTGAAAAAAATCTATTTGTAGCTCACTATACCCTGAAAGAACTACAATAAGAAGTTTTGCTAACGACATAAACATAGTATTTTTAAAGATGTACCTCATTTTTATGTATTTTTTTAATATGGAAAAACAAACCTAAAAACTCAGATCCATAAGCAGAAGAAAATGTTATGAGAACAAATGTAAGTAAGTATTCTTACCAGTTACTCTTAAACCAATGAATCTGTTCCCTGGCTGACGAAATTCTTAAAAGACACGGGATAGATACTGAAGGTCGCAACTGTAAAAATAAAACCTGTGAGAAATTTAGTATGTCAAAACTCAGTGTTTGAATCAGACATTCACGTTAAAATATTACAATTCCACCTCAAGCAGATAATCTGCAGAGCAGCAGAGTGCATTGAGAATTAGAATATTAATGGGATTAACACCTTTTATTTTTTAAGCCTTCATAATGTACATGTTTGGTGGTCATTTCATTTTGGGAACTGAAAAGTTCTTTCAGTTCTGGTTTGTTTTGAGGGGGAAAACCTCTCCTCAAGATAATGCTGAGGAACATAATGAAATTATTCTGATCCTTTCCCCTAGACAGTGCACCAAAAGAGGACAAAACAGGATAAAACAAAAGTTGCATAGCATACTCCAGAAACCCAGTTATTCTCTTTGACATTGATATTCTAATCTTTCAAACTGAGTAAAAAGAGAACAGCTACTAATTGTATTTTTACTTTTTTTTAATTCCATTTTATAACAGAAATAAGTCCTTTGTAGATGATCTCATCTAATAAACCCTACTTAAAAGAGATAAGAGCCAGCAGTAAAAGCCAAGCCAGAATACTTCCAAGATATTTGTCAGTAGTGAATTTAGGGCCATTACATTAGTAAGCAAAATAGAAACAAAAACAAAGGGCGTTCTTAGAGCAAAATAAAGTTCACTCGACTGAAGCTATAATCTGAAGAATTTATGACTGAGAATTCTAACTATGTTTATTCCTATGCAAGTCTAACAAATGAAATTAAAGGTCACTTCCAAATAATACACTTTGTACATCTACATCAACCAAACTATTTCATGCAGCAGGCTCTGGCTCCGAAACCCCAGTTCAAGCACCACAGCCTTAGGGCTTCACCTTACCAACACTGATTTCCCAGAGAAGCACTGATTTCTCTGCAGAGCCCCAGTGGCGGGCTGTAGTAGTCGGTGTGTACAGAATTGCATCCTTTATTTCTGTAGGAAATAACTAAGAGCCTGGCCATTTCACTGCATTTGGTTTACATTGGTCAGCATCAACAGGACCACACTGCTGGGCAATGCCATTTGTTGACTTGAAAGAAAAATAACAATTTTGAAGACTCCTACTGATGATTAAACCAATATTAAGTAATTCTGCAAATTAGGAGTTCACTACTAAGCAGCACAGCCCTCCACTACTGCAATACTAATACAACACTTTTCACGTATCCTCCAAGATCTCTCCAGACTCCACCTTGTCCCAATTACATCCAATGCAAAATGCTACTGCAGAATGTCCCACTGTGTCCGTGCCACCTCCTCTTCTCACTCCTTTGGTTTCTCCACCACACCAAACACAGGCTACTTATTTTCATTTTGATGGTCTACCACAACGTTTCCCGATTCCCACTCCTTCCCCCCTTGCTTGCAGATTGAACCAGTCTTTATCACGCACGTCGAAATATTTTCCAAGCGATAATTCTGCCATAGAACTTCTCTGACATAGGAGAGTTACCCCAGTAAAAGCTTCAAACCCCTCCTTTACAACTCACATTTCCACAGCTAACTGCCAACAATTCAGCAGTAGACATCTCATTTGCCATCACCACTGTTTCTCACGTGTAGGAACACATTTCTTTTTTGCTCTCTCCTCATGCGTAGTTTTCTTTTACATGCCAATTGTCTCTGGTTTTATACTTGAATTGTAAGCCCTGAGAGGCAAAGCCTATCTTCTCATTACATATTTTACAGTATTGAGCTTAATGGGTGGTGAGCAAGTACAAGTCATTACTCTGATCTGGTACCCCATATCCCATGGGTATACCCAGCTACACAAGAAGCAAACCAATGGGCAGTCAAGCCAAGCACCTACAGTGTTGGCTGAAGAGAACAAAAACCTTTTGTAAAAGGTTAAAAAAACCCCTTGTCATCAGATTTGGTCTTCCCAAATATGAAGTCATACCTAGATAGGATTCAGGTCCCACTTACAGAGGCCCATACCATTTTAGAATTCAAATAAGTAAATTTTGGTTACAATATTTGGGTACATAGGAAAAGCAAATTCCTGGACTGCTACATATAAACATAGGTCCCATCCAATGTTTTCAATTGCAGTGTCTAAAAACAGTGACAGCTTGTTTGTCTGGAATTTCTGCTGTTGTTGATGTCTTAAAACCTCAAGATACACCTTTTTAGTGTTTACTTGCAGCTCGTTCAATGTAAGAAAGCTAAGAAATAGGAACAAAAATGATAATAAGCTGTTAGGTTTCGAAAAGATGTTATCTTGCTAAACAGGTTCTTAGTACTCCTACGCCGACATCGTAGACTACATTTTTGCTATGCTATTACAAGGCTACTTGTGTTTAAAAAAAAAAAAAATTCAGATTTTACATACACGCTCATGACTTGCAAAATTCTAGGAATGATTCTCAAGGGGCTTTCACTAAGATGCTTTATAAATTCTGATGACAGACAGAACACAGTAAGGCTTCATCTCTTAAAGTCCTGTACTGATTTGTTTGGAGGCTTCGTGTCATTGATCAGCATGTCAATGTCTCTTGCAATCTGCTTTCCAGTTCATGACTGTGAGTGAACCCCTCAGGTTTAAAACCTTAAATGATTTAAGGTCTGTGATACATAACCTTACGAACAAATTGGGAAAATCTGTAGCTTTACACATTAAACTGTAGCAGAAATGATTTAAAGCCTTATAAAAAGGTATTTTACTTACCTGTGCTAATATTATTCTAACACATTTGACACTGACTATGTAAAGCAGATATTTTAAAGGTACAGGCAGCAAGCTGCATGGAAACAAATTAAGATAGTTCCACTTAGGTCAAATTGGGACAGTTTACCAGTGTCTAATACACTCGCTGGCACTAAAAAATTGCACCGTGAACCCCTACAGACCAATTTATCATGGTAAAGCCTCCCGAAGCAACACTCCCATGCAGTTGCGCCCGGCTCAGCAAGTGAGCCTGTTCCCCCGGCACCTCTACCCCCAAAGAAGAAGAAACCCCAAAGGCCTTCAGAAAGAGGATGGCAAAATAAAAGTACTATCGAGACGTAACTAGGGTAGAAGGGCACAATTTTTGTTCATTCTTAAACATGCTTATGTAGCTCATTCCTTGAAACAAATTACAGACATTAAAGGGAGAAAGCAATCTCTCGTCCCATTGATGAGTAGGGGCCAGAAGGATTTCTGCAGGTTACGGATGGAAATCTAATACACAGCAAGAGAAAACAGATGCTTGAGCATGGACTTGTTCTGAACAGTGGGCCTTTTCCCCAAATACTGAGGCTGCAAAGGCTTCATCACGAGGCTCTTAGCACCCCATCCCACTCCATGACGAAACCCCTGCTAATCTCAAGGGGACAAGGCTTGGGCCCTCTGTAAACAGCGTACCCTTTCTGATGGAATGAGGTGTCATGTTTAAATAATTATTCCCTATCAGTTGCTTTTTGAGGGCCTCTGGAAATGCCGTGGCATAGCTGCTCTCACCCTAGGCACATCAGAGATGC
>NW_009199204.1:0-2500 GCF_000690835.1 Fulmarus glacialis | reverse complement strand
GTCCAGATGTTACAAAGGAATACAAGAGCTGTGTTCAGGCAGCAGTGCCAGCAGACGGGCAGAGCAGGAGGCCCACCTCGCCTGCCCCTCATCCCTCCCCTTTCTCCTGCCCTGATGTCCAGGACAAGCCCTTTCAGTCAAGTCTGAGAAGGGCTACTGAGAGCGGCCCCCTCCCAAAATCAGTCCCCCAAAAGCCCCCAAGACAATATTACACCATTCCTGATAAAAGCATTATTTCAAGAGGACTGGCATCTGACACCCACTTACAATAGACAGTGAAACAGGTGAAATGCAACCTTTTTGCCAACATCTACAAAAAGACTTAGGGTAGGGCAAGCATACAAGAGCAACGTAGCCTCGACACCAAATATTCAGTGAGCCAGTTCTTCAGCCACCTAATGGAAAACAGTTATGTGAAAACCCCTGAAATAAACAACCTTAGACTCTTCCGGAGTCTTCCTGAGATCTGCAGGACTATTTCAATTCAGTTCGCCTCTGGGCTTGTATGACTTGTATGTGCAATTAATAGCAAAAGTTAGAGGGTTTGCAGGACCAAGCCCACTGTCTATTAATTGCTGAAAAGATTTAAAGTTTTTCTTTACTTGTGCTCCTTTAGAGATGGATGTTACCGGCAGGATTTTGGTACGAAACAGTAAGGGGAAAATGAAAATCTCCAATTCTGATCCTGGGGCATCTCAGAAGCACCTCTGTTGGGAATAGGTATGTGCCAAATGACAAAAGGCAGTTTTATGGTATATCTAGTTCCATAGGAGTGCCTTGAATTATAACCATAATTGAAGTTGGTAGCAATAAAGAAAAAACCCAGGATACAATAATACGGTCAGATGTTAAGGGTGTCCTGTTGGAGCCTAATTGTCATCAGGAACAACTATCCACTGATACACAACTCTACTTCTACTGAAACAATCATCAATTCACAGTTTTAAAGAGAAGAAAATACAAAAAATACTTATGAAATGATAGCTTGGGAAAATGCATTTTTCATTCTTAACTATCTTGTTAGTGCATCAAATTACAAAACACCATCTGAGGCAGTTTTCACCACATCACATAAGAGGACATTTCATAAGTGATACTGCTCTCATCACAGTCTGGTAGAGAAAGAAAGAGGGAGTTTGTTTATAGATTCTTTCTTGTTTGTTTTACATTTTCTATGTAGAAAAAAAAAAATCCAATAACCCACAAAAAGATGTAGGTCAAATGTTCTCATCTCAAATCTTCCTTGATAAGTAGCGATTTAAGAAGTCTATATAAAAAAATGTGTTATTCCCTTTCAGCTCATAGGAAAAAATGTTTCAGAAATAGCACATAAAGAAATATTCAATGTCACTAAAACTGGAATAGAAAATGTTTTATAGATTAACAAACATTGTAATGAATTTGCACAACCTTAACTGACTGTATACATAGCATAATGAAATGGTCTACATCCTTTCAAAGAAAAATTAGGTATTCCAGCACATAGCTTTAGAAAAGCATTGTTCAGAAAAACCTGCATTTTTTCCCAGCTACCATGTAATTTGTGAGATGCATTTTTAAATGATCTGCAACTGCAGCAGGCTTCATCAGTCAGATGATACAGATAGATAATTCACCAAACTGTCACATGATCTTCCATCAGTCTAAAAGATGTGAATATATTGCCACAAGCTTTGGGAATAATGGGTGCACCTGTTTACAGTGTCACCTCTGTTTGCTAATTGTCTCCTTGAGCTACATTTTACTTCTAATGCATTTATTTTTGACAGGCAGTGTCTATTTAGAAATCACATTACTTCAAGTGCAATTGTTCTTTTGTCTATCAAGTAAATGAAGTGTTGTTATACAGATTTCAGGTTCTGATTAGTGAAGTATCAGCACACCACAAAGGTCAATCAGTTATTTACCTGAAGTAATAGAAGTATGACAGGCCTCCTGGATATCCTCTAGATCATGGTATAGCTCATATTAGTATTAATATTTGGTATTTCAAATACATATACATAGGCCTTTGTTTGCATGTATATATTACATAAATGTATTAAGTCTTCTAAAACACACAGTACTGTACACACACAGAAAAACATAAGGAAAAAAGCACTCAAGTGGAAAATGTCAATGTCGACGCAGACCCAACTCTTCCACCCCAGTATTTTAAGTCAAGCCAAGATAATGGTGAAAACCGAGGGGTCAGTCCCAGAAACATTTTGCAATGGTTTATGCGCATAAGCTGTCACACCAACAAAACTAATGTTTTTTAAAACACGCTGTTTTCATTGTGCTTCCTGCTTTTTATAGAACACTAAAGCAAAATTTAGTTAAGGTTACTTGCATTAGCTTCAACTAATAAGATGCCATAAGAAATTAAGATGAGCCACTTGAGGTCCAAGAAGGACCACAGGGGATTTCTATTCACACCCATACCCTCATGTCTGCAATGTTACCAACATTCAGTTAAATAATATGTCTCAATAGGTACAAACCCATGCCTTTATATATA
>NW_009199203.1:14253-15879 GCF_000690835.1 Fulmarus glacialis | reverse complement strand
GAGGTCTTTTCCAACCTTTATGATTCTGACTTCTGTTTTTCAAGCTAAAAATTTAGTCATTTCTCCATTTGTGTTTTGTTTCCTTAGAATGATGTATCTAAAGCTAGTTAGAATGAGTTACTTAACAACTGTGCTGGTGTAAGTGTAGAGCCAGCAACATAAGTTTTTTAGATATGCTCTGGTCAAATGATACGAATCTCCTGTTTGAGAGATTTATTGAAAAAAAAAAAATTCTTTGTACATACTCTGATTCTCCACTGGGATTGATTTGTATATTTTACTTTATAATCTCTTCAGGTTTCCCTAGTAAACATTTGTATTGATTCCTTTGCTCCCTCAACAGGAAATGACCTCTTTTCTTTAGAAAAGAATGATGAATTTAGTAGGACCCTTGGACACTGTGCTCATGAACACATGCTGTTAATTTTTTTCTCCTTGCTTTGGTTTAGAGTATCTTCCCCTCTATCCCCAGTATAAAATTTTAGGATCCCTGTCCAACATCCATTTTGTTTCAGTGGCAGCACTGCATGTTTCATTGCCAAGTGCTCAAAGCAGTGACTGATGCTATTTGTTAGAAGTATTCAGAGTCCGGCATAACTAATTTTCTGTATGGAACACAAAATGATAGGACTGAGAATTGAAAAACATAGCAAGTTGATGTCTGTTTTCTGCCATTTCAGGACAATGCTCTCTTTAATATTTGCCAGTGCTTTGTCCAATTTCTTTGACTTTCCTAACAGCTTTTGTGCCTTCAGTAAAATATTCTGCAGCTGTAAGAAAAATGTCCTGATACAGTAGGTGTACATTTTGTTTCAGAGAACCACCTTACTTCTTCCTAGCTCCTAACTGGCCAGGAGCCCACCTTGGCACTGTATACCCTGGGAGTGACTTCTAGCTACTGGGACTGCACGTACGCATTGTACAGATTTAAATGTGGAGGTAGCTAAGGTAGATGGAAATCTGGGACATTAGCCTTGGCTCATTCTTACTATGATCTGAAGAGAGCTCTTACTTCTCTCCCTCTTCTGTTGTGCAGAGATCTGGTTTAGCACATATATCTAATACATGAATCTTGGAGTAGGTCTGAGTGGTCATAGCCACGGGGAGTTACATCCACCTTCTTGTATCATTCCACACCAAAAGTTTATCATATATTTGTAAACTTTTCCTCTGGTGGGTCTGGAAGTAGTAGGAATAGAAGAGTTAAAGTAGTCCTGGCTCACGTGCTTCAAAGCATGAGCTCTTATAAAAGGGGTTGGAAGAAACTGCCCCTCTCAGCGTGTCATTCTGCACACATAGAGGTGAAGCAGTGCAGTTCTCTGAGATTGCCTTGAACGTGGAGAACTTTGTACAAGGTAGGTTGATTTTCCTTCTCCTCCCTGTATCTCTCCTAACAGTCATGCTCTGTTCTTTCCTAGTGGTGGCGATCTATGACTACACGAAGGACAAAGAAGATGAGCTCTCCTTTCAGGAAGGTGCCATCATTTATGTCATCAAGAAAAACGATGACGGCTGGTATGAGGGGGTCATGAATGGAGTGACGGGGCTCTTCCCAGGGAACTATGTGGAGTCGATCATGCATTACTCAGAGTGAAGACTAGAGGACAGAACACTGCATCTCCTGCC